>NC_086013.1:430196-437696 GCF_030014385.1 Trichomycterus rosablanca
CTGTAATGTGTAGAACCGAGCGCTGGTGCTTCCTCACAGGTTCCCACGCCCCGTACACACCGTACCACAGCTGGGCCCCTGAGCGAGGCCCTCAACCCTAAACTGCTTCGATTGTACGTGGTCACATGACTAAACAGCTCGGAATAAAAGCGTCCGCTTGTTGCCGTTGGTTACTGGGCCGAAATCCAGCCGTTTGATCCGGATTCCCACCGCAAATCCGATTAGCGGTGTCCTCTAATTTCAGCTAGCTATTTTCGTTATCTTACTAGCTTTAGGTTTCATCTCATTTTCAGGTTTTAGCACCGCTTCGTCCTGGTCAGGGTCATGGTGGGTAGAGTAACACACCCAGAACAGGACGCCAATCCATCCATGTCTTAGCACCCTGGGGTTATCTGCTCCATGATTGGTTCAGATCTTCATTCTGACCTGATGATGTAAAGCTTGCTCGGCTGTGGACGGCAACGCTCATGTTCATCAGCAGTTCTGGGTTTACGTTCCACCATCCAGACACGAGTTCTCTCATCACCGAGCCAGAACTGGATTTGTTCTCTTGACCCTGGTGAGGAGATGTTTGTTCCCTGCAGAGTGTTTTAGTTCTGGAGGAACATGGTGGAGAACGAAGCTACGTGTGGAGAGCAGAATCCTCAGCGTCCGTGACGCAGGAGGTGAAGAATCCTCGGTACGGAGCAGCTCACCTCAAACATGTCACCCAGGGTGAGGAACGCGTGAGGAACTGGGGTGTCACGGCTGCTGGTGATGTTGTGAGTGTTGGTGTAAACATGCTGGGAACTCCGGGCTTCAGAGGTTCCTCAGAGGTTCCTCACATCTGATGTTTACATGTTTGCTGAAGCTGTGTGAAAACAGAGAGTGAAGGAACGCAGGATCTACTACAGCTTCCAAACACCAGAGTGTGTGTGTGTGTGTGTGTGTGTTTGTGAGTGAGTGTGTAAATGTGTGTGTGTGTGTGTTTGTGAGTGAGTGTGTAAATGTGTGTGTGTGTGTGTGTGTGTACACGAGTGCGTGCATGAGATGCAAACCGAGACGACTTCAAACACAAACTCTTGGCATGTTTAACAAACTGATTTAATACAGAATAGAGCTCTCAGCATCACAGTTTCCTCCTCCTGTCTCACTCTCACCCGTCTCACCTCAGCTCACTCTACACACACCATCACACTCCCACATGATCTCACCTGTCTCACCCCAGCTCACCACGTCTTACTCTACACACCTTGTCTCACACACTCTCACTCTCACATTATCTCACCTGTCTTACTTTCACCCCATCTCACCCCTCCACACATAGTCTCATACAGTCTCACTATCTCACTGTCTCACTCACTTGTTTCACTTAGTCTCAATCTAAACATACCGTCTCCATACACACACGCTCATGCTCACATGATCTCACCTGTCTCACACTCTCACACAGAGTTAACACAATCCTACCTGTCTCACCTCATCTCAATCTACATACACTGTCTAACTCTATACACACCATCACACTCTCACACTTACTCACCTCATCTCAACCTGTCTCACAGTGCCTTAAACTGTCTCACTCTCACACGTCTTACCCCATCTCACCAGGTCTAACGCTGTTTCACTCTCACACACAGAGTCTCACACCATCTCACCTGTCTTACATCCTCTCACTCTCACACAGTTTCACAACTCTCACTCTCACAGCCTCATCGTCTCGTACTATCTCACACTGACTCACCTCATCTCGTCCTGTCTCACAGGGTCTCAAACTGTCTCACTCTACACACACACACACATACACACAGAGGTACGGGGTGCTGGAGGGTGTTCAGGATCACTGAGGGATCTCTCCTCCAAAAAATCTCTCACAAACGAGGGCAAAAGGACAACACACACACACACACACACACACACTCACGGGCGATCCCTGTTGGATGGTAGAGAAACGGTGAATGTGTGAATGTTTGGCACCTGCTCTCTCATATTCTCTCTTTCTCTCTCTCTCTCTCTCGTTCACTGTTAGTACAACAAACCAGAAACCCACATCAAAGGAGGGGTGGAGGTGGGGTGAGGGGGTGGGGGTGGGTACACACACATGTTTACCACCCTGACTGGCACTCACACCAGCACATACCAACCAGAGAAAGTGAGACAGGTTACTGTCTGCTGTCCAAATATTAACAATCCATCAAACACATTTTAATGGCACCAATCCACCCCGGTGACGCCCCGGTGACGAGAGAACGAGTGTGATTGCGGTGTGTAAAATCTAAACCATCCCCCCATAACCACACACACATACACACACACACACACACAACCTTCCTTTCATATCAACCTTAAACCTCGAGCCAACACTCACACTCACACACACCCGTCTCTTCAATATCAAACATCAGCACGTCACCCCACCCCAACCCATCACTATTAAACAACACTGTTCATGGTCACTCATACACACCTCGTGTGGTCCATATGAGGAACCCTGAAGCCCAGGAACATGGTGACACACACACACACACACATCACCGGAACAGCGTTCTGTATTTCTGACCCTGTCTGCATCACGAGTGCCGCGCTGGCTCGGTGGGTAGCATGTTCTCCCCATCTCTGCGTGGGTTTCCTCACACAGTGTAAGTGAGGCTGGAGATACAAAGTTGACAATCACCTTACAATCCCAATCAATCAATCAATCAATCAATCAGTAAACACATACAGGGCTGCTCTTCCTGGTTTCCTCCCTCAGGCACAGCCTGGCCAGATCAGATAACACGGCCTGGGATTCAAACCCAGAGCTTAAGAATGTTGGCAAACAATGTGTGTGTGTATTTGTCCAAACGGGGGTCACCTTACACCCCACAACAGGTTGAAACATATTTCAGCATGAACGATACCACACACTCCTTACAAACACACTGGTAGTGCTTCACACACACACACATTGTTTTGCAGCACATGGAGTCAATTAAGAGTCCGAATTAATCTGAATCTCAGAGGACCATCACAAATATTCAATAAACACACTCAAGTTATCTTACTGAAACACGATCACACACACACACACACTGTAACCAATACGCTTCATCCAGCGTTTTATGTCCTTTTGTTCTTCGTGCCAAACACAACACGTCCTACCACAAGAACTCAAATAAGCATGCAGTGACTCTCTCTCCAACAACACACACTCACACACACACACACACTCACACTCACACACACACACACGAAGTCTTTCCCAAACATTTTGATAATCCCCCTCCCTCATAATAGCTAACAAACTGTTGGAAAGTGAAGAGCCTTTAACCACAAATGACTCACAAATGATTCACACTACAAACGAATCACAGGCACAAACGAATCGAATCCATTTCTCTTCATGACCTGCACCAGCGGCCCGAAAATCTCCCGACCCCACCATTACCCCCCCATTACCCCGCCCACCATCCTACAGGATCTATTAGATGTTGATCTGATGGTGTGTGTGAGGGACCAACCTCGCCAACATCATCCTGGTGGTACCACGCAACTGATTAATGGCACAGGTCCGGCATGAGGGCAACAGGAAGTGCCCTTCTCTGACCTGGGAGTATGTGGTGACCTTTTGAACTTACACACACACTTCTGTGTATCGGTGTTTAATGTGTTCATGTTTTTCTCACCCTTCCATCATCTCTAATATCAATCCAACCGTCTACATCATGTCCTCACACACACACACACACACACACACACACACACATCTGTGTGTTGGCTGGAGCTTTAAACAGATGCAGCTGTTAACAACTGCGCTATAAAAATTTGGGAACATTCCCTCTCGGGCCCTCGCTCCACCTGTTTGATGTGTACGGTTCCTCATTAGTGCTCTACTGAGCGCGCTCAGTTCCTCACCTCCTCACCTGGACTCACGTTCCTAACGCCAACTGTTCCACGTCGTGTTCATGAGTACGAACGTCCCTCACAGATCATCGGAGCACCGGAGTACCAGGAATCCGGAGGTGGAACCAAAATCTGCCACAGATTCAACTAACAAAGCTACCTGGTCCAGATCCAAGTGGTCCAGATCCAGCAGAGGCTTCCTGTCAGGGTAGAGAGGGCGGGTGTATTTACAGTCCATCAGAAGTCCGGCGGTGACCTAAGTGAGGACCGGACCCTGCAGGAGAAGCGGGGTTGTGTGGGGTCGCCCGTTATCTGGGTGGTTGAGTGGAGGCGCTGCAGGTGAACATGTGTTCAGAATTGTAACGCAATCCGCCGATCATATCGTACACCACGATAACGCGTTTTCTATCACCATCACAGATATTCCTGCTACAGGGGTGAATTTAAGACCGGAGACAGGAATGTGAACCTGAAACACATTTATAATGGCATTTTACCAGTGTGTGTGTGTGTGTGTGTGTGTGTGTGTGTGTGTGTGTGTAGTCAGTAATTACTGACTGTTTGTAATAAGGTAATATCCTGTTGGAAAGGAATCCTACACATTCCCAGCTTTAATAATGAGGGTGTATAAAGTGTGTGTGTGTGTGTGTGTGTGTAACAGGTATCACACTGTGCCCTGGCCGAACGCCACAACGCCCCAGGAGAGAGACGGAGGAAAAACGAGAGATGGAGAAACAAAGAGGAAGTGAAAGAGAGACAACAAGGTAACGAAGGTAAGACAGAAATACAGACGGACGAGGGCGAGGCGCAAAAACACCCCAAAATATTTCAGCTTCTTTGTTCAGTCTGCTGATTTAGTCGTATCCACTTCCCTATCGCCATGTGTGTTTGATGTCGTGTGGATTTAATCAGCATGTTTACCATCGGTCTCCACTCGCTCACCCGGAACGATGACGTGAAAACACAGGAACAGTGGGGGCCTAGTGGGTGGAGCTTTGGGCTGTCAATCAAAAGGTTGAGAGTTCGAATCCCAGCTCTGCCATGCAGCCACTGTTGGGCCCTTGAGCAAGGCCCTTAACCCTCTCAGCTCCAGGGGTGCCGTACAAAAGCTTAACCCTGCGCTCTGACCCCAGCTTCCAAACAAGCTGATATACAATAAAAAAACGTATATATGATAAACAAACATGTTCCATACATCATGTCTCCTTGAGATGTTTCTAGAACTCAGTTAAATCCACCTGCTGCAATCTGAATCAATAGGACGTCGTTTGAAAAACCAAACCATGAAGTCTAATGAACCGTCTGTGACAAACTCCGTCACTTTTCTACATCGTTCCTTCCGGTGCATTTTTCCAGCATCGTACCGACTTTTAAATGCCGTCACTGATGCGCCGGTGCTTTCACATCATCATCACATGAAAATCTTCTTCCCCTTAAAGCTTCTTTCAGCCTCCAAACAGGTGGAAATCAGATGGAGCTAAATCAGGACTATAAGCGTCTCTCAGACACGCCCCATTCCTCCTCCTCCACCCTCACCGAGCAGAACCACAATATACACGTGAGGAAACTTTCTGAAGATCCTCGTACATGGATGGAGTTTGGCACAAATGAACCCTCCTGGCATCGGCCGTCTAAATTGGGCATCGGAAGGGTCTCGGTCAGGGGGCCCCGATAGTCCTGTTCAGAGATAGAGAACCAACCGACCGTTTATACTGCTCTAAAAGGCAGCTGTAGCCTAGAGGTTAATGTGCTGAACAAGTAATCGAAAGGTTGCAGGTTCAAGCCCCACCACTGCCAGGTTGCCACTGTTGGGCCCTTGAGAAAGGCCCTTAACCCTCGATTGCTTAGACTGTATACTCTTCCAGTACTGTACGTCGCTCTGGATAAAAGCGTCTGATAAAAGCTGAGAATGTAAAATGAAACACGGAGAGTCTGAATCGTTCATGCAGCACTAACACCAGAACCAGTGTAATGCCTGCCAGCCAGGAGTTTGGCATGTTCTCCCTGGTTCATCCAGTTTCCTTCACCCTTCCAAAAAGCAGCACTTAGTCGCTCTTATTTGAGGTCCTGTGACTGTAGAAACGCTTTGAGCTCATTGTTCTCAGCTGGTACCAGACCCACCGCGACCCTGACCGGTATCCAAACAACTTTTGTTTAATCTCGGTTCAGGGATGTAGGGACACAGTGGGCACGGCGCCACCCAGGTACACCGCCTCAGGGGCAGGAGCGTGATGGCACAGCTGGTGCTGTGTGGGTGCTGTGGAGTAACACCAGCCTCGTGGACCTGGGTTCGATCTTTACAGCAACGAGTTGATGTTCCAGCAGCCCTCACCTCCACACACTCGTTAAAACCGACAGATGTTTCTACAGCATGAATAATCCACCCTCCGGTCACACACACACACACACACACACACACACAACACACACAACACACACACACACACACACACACACACACACACACACACACACACACACACACACACTTACTTCATGCATTAACGGGAATCTCCGTCAGTCAGACCCGGCTCGTGCGCACGTACGTTCCCTGTGCGAGGGAACACTTGTAAGTGTGTGTGTGTGTGTGTGTGTGTGTGCGTGTGCGTGTGTGTGCGTGTGTGCACTCGGTTGGTTGCACCCATCAATGACACCGAACAATAGGTCGCTAACAAACAAACGGTGAAGGAGCGCGCGCTCGCACGTGATTGCGCAAACGTAAGCTTATAGCTCGTGTTTACCTGCTCGCGCTCCGGTGCACCGTCCCGTCTCCCTCCTCGCGCCACCGGAGCCTCATCACCGCCGCCGCCGCAGCTCTTCATCCTGATCTCGGAGCGCAGTTCCACGTAGCACGCGAGCGTGACGAGGTGCAGCGCGAGCGACAGCGCGAACAGTCCCGCGAACACCTTCCACCCGCCGCCGCCGTTACTGCTGCACCTGGTCCGGCACGCGCACGCCGCCGGTGCGCTCGCGCTCTGCCCCGCCGTTACCGGGCTCGTCATCGTCACCGTTCACCGCCGCTTTGCTCTGCACACACACACTCACACACGCGCACGCACTCAGCTCGGCATCGCTCGTTCAGCACGTGCAGCCAGAGAACAGATGCGGGGCGCGCGCTCCTCACAGCCGGTCAACAAGTCACGCGCGCAAGACCGATCCGGTGACCCAACCCACCTACCGCCTCTCTGTTTGGAGAGCGGGTCACACCGAGACACGCCCACCTCACTGCTGATTGGCTGGTGCGGAAGCCGCGTCACGCCATTGAAAGTTCTCCTGGAGGAAACGCAACAAACATACTGGGCTGTACTGGGGTGTACTGGGATATACTGGGCTGTACTGGGCTGTACTGGGATATACTGGGGTGTACAGGGCTGTACTGGGGTGTACAGGGATATACTGGGGTGTACTGGGCTGTACTGGGGTGTACAGGGATATACTGGGGTGTACTGGGCTGTACTGGGGTGTACAGGGATTTACTGGGGTGTACTGGGCTGTACTGGGATATACTGGGGTGTACAGGGGTGTACAGGGATATACTGGGGTGTACTGGGCTGTACTGGGGTGTACAGGGATATACTGGGGTGTACTGGGCTGTACTGGGGTGTACAGGGATTTACTGGGGTGTACTGGGCTGTACTG
>NC_086013.1:445196-447696 GCF_030014385.1 Trichomycterus rosablanca
TCAAATTATGTGTGTGTGTGTGTGTGTTTCTGCTAAATCAAATTCATTTCAACACACTCAGCATGTGTTTGAAGCAGATGTAAGTTGCGCACACACACTCACACACACACACTCACACACACACACACACACACACACACACTCACTCACACACTCACACACAATGAGCAGCAGGACAGTGTGTATTGTTGTGTATTGTGTGTATTGTGTGTGTGTGCTTTGGTATGGATGAGCTCTTTGTTACGGATTCACTTCTCTTAACTTCATTAAACCTCTGAATGAAAATCAGGACGTGGCGGCTTAGCGGCGCTCCGTCAGTGTCAGAGTCCTGAGTCCTGAGCGTTCCGCTGGGGTCGGTGTTCCACAGGGCTCGACTTTAGGACCTTTTTCACTCTGTAGCTGCTTTAATAAGCTGCAGCTGGTTCAGGATGGAGCGGCGGAAATGTTTTATTACACCGACAGGATTAAAAACTGCTTGAACCACAACGTTTCACTCACACACACACACACACACACACACACACACACACACACACACACACACACACTCACAATAAAACACACAACTGCTTTAACGTTTTGATCTAAAGCACTGTAACACTAGGACCCGGAGCTTCATGTGGGGTTTGTGTTCCAGTATTTTGAAATCTGACATCTCTGTTTCTGTTGTTTTGAGTTTTGAGTGTTCGGCCCTCGGGGCCCCTCAGTGTTCCCGGGAGGATCAGCTCGGGGCCCCAGGCATCAATCTGTCGTGCTGCAGATTCACCTCGGTCTGCAGGGCGGAGCGCTAACGGAACCTAAAAGTGAAATAATTCTACTCAGTGGTCAGACGAGTCCAGGATATTTTATTAAGTAATCTAAATTAAATTAAATCTTTATTAATTATTTTATTGTTTTGTCTATAAATAAAATGATTTATTTAAATGAAGTAGATTCGTTTATTTTTGCCACATTTTCTTGTTTATCTCCTCAGTGACAACGAGAGACTCCTGAGTTGCTTCAGCTTTGAGTTTGGACATTTAGCTTTTTAAAAACTATTAAATATAGAGACATAATAATATAAACAGTTTAGGTTCTCGGCTTTCTAAATCATAATTTTATTAAGTTTAATTCAGTTTGGCTAATCGAGCTCTGTGTAGAATTAATTTTATTATCTTCAACCATTCAGGTCAGGAACTTTGATCAGTATTTTAGTGGACGCTGTTCTGCACACGCTGCTTTGTATTGATTTTTAGTTTTAATAATAAAATGTAAATATTAGAGAGGGTTTTATATTTGTAGACGCCCCCTCTCCTCTCCTCTCCTCCCCACTGTTTAAAAAAATGATGGAACACTTGATCATCAGAGTGACACAGGGATCGATCAGCCCAATAAAAGTGATGAGAGGTGCACTGAAGAGTCAACAGCAAGACAACCATCACAAAGGGAATGGTTCTGCAGGTGGTGGCCACACACTAGTGGTGGGCAGATCAATACCAAATATCGATATTATCGATACCAATGTTGGTATTGGTATCGTATCAATACCAAATTATTCAGTATCGCACACCACTACCACACACCGTCACTCCCTCCTCATCCTCCCTGACTGATTCCTCTCTGTCACTGCCGGTATCACGAGGTGGAACCTGCAGCCCGGTCGGGTTCCCCAGGCGGTCCAGCTCCTCCAGACAGGCCAACACAAGAGGGTCAAGAGCCGGGAGGAGATACCAGGACACGTCCAGCCACGCCCGACAACATCCAACCACGTCTGATTACAGACAAAACAACACCCGGCGATGAGACGCCATTAATGGAGAACAGGAAGTGGGACAGAATTAGAACAGAAACAGGACATGGTTATAATAATGGAGCTGAATTAAAGGAGAGTCACCGCCCGGTCTACTTCCTGTCTGTCTAATGACCCCCCCCCCAAACACCCCAACCCCCCCACCCAAAAAAATAAATAACTAAAATAAAAACATGAGCTCTGATATTTACACACACACACACACACATATACACACACACACACACTGATACACACACACACACACACACACACACATACACACACTGATACACACACACACACACACACACATACACACACACACACACACACTGATACACACACACACACACACACACACATGATCCATGACTGAATAATCTGCATATCATTTCTAGAATTTGTATTAATTTTGTGAAGCGTTTTATTGTGTGTAAAACTGTGATGACGGAGGAGGCCGATAGATGGCGCTCCAGTCCACCCAAAAGTGCAGCTCATCACCCACTCACACACACACACACACACACCCACACGCACGATTCCATTCAAATTATTCAACATTTTACTCCTTATTTCACTTTATTTACTGTAATTTATTTATAATAATTTCTTAAATAATGATTAAATGTATAAATTTAAAGATTTTACACAAATGAATCGAGTTTAAATGATTTTATTGGTTGGGAGAATCTTGACTGTGTTGAGTTTTATTGATGATGGAGGAACTGG
>NC_086013.1:452696-457696 GCF_030014385.1 Trichomycterus rosablanca
TTTTGGGAACGGAATCCAGCAGGTGCTAGAACAGTGGCGGTGTGTGTGTGTGTGTGTGTGTGTGTGTGTGTGTGTGTGAGGTGACACCAGTTGGTGCGTGTTTACTCAGGTTCTGCACCGTTTTGTTTACTCTGTGCTAATAGCGAGCGGTGTGGTGCTTTACACCGTCATAAATCACTGCTTCTGTTCTGTAGAATCTGAGAACGGACATTAGGATGTGCTGAGGATTTCTCGGGAAATTCCTGTGTGTGTGTGTGTGTGTGTGTGTGTGTGTGTGTGTGTGTGTGTGTGTGTGTGTGTGTGTGTGTGTGTGTGTGAAGGGGTAGGTTGTGACTCCGACACTCTATATAGTGTACTAGTGTGTGTATACGATCAGTGAGATCAGAACACACCAGAAAAGAACAAAACAGAAATAAAAAAGAACAGATCAGATGTGAAAAATCAGATCAGATCAGAACAGATCAGAACAGATCAGAACAGAACAGATCAGAACAGAACAGATCAGATAAGATCAGAACAGAACAGATCAGAACAGAACAGATCAGATAAGAACAGATCAGAACAGAATAGATCAGAACAGAAGAGAACAGATAAGAACAGATAAGAACAGATAAGAACAGATCAGATAAGAACAGAACAGATCAGATCAGAACAGAACAGATCAGAACAGATCAGAACAGAATAGATCAGACCAGACCAGATCAGACCAGATCAGACCAGACCAGATCAGAACAGATCAGATCAGAACAGAACAGATCAGATCAGAACAGAACAGAACAGAACAGAACAGATCAGATCAGAACAGAACAGATCAGAACAGAACAGAACAGAACAGAACAGAACAGATCAGAACAGAACAGATCAGAAGAAAGAAGGACCTTCCTCAGACTGTTGAGTGATGATGAGAAGCGTCCGTGTTCAGAATGAACGTATGTGCGGTTTTATTTGTTTATATGTATTTAATCAGGCCGTGTGGGTGTGGCTCAACCTCAGGATCCTGTTTCTCGCGTAAGCAGTGTGTGTGTGTGTGTGTGCGTGTGTGTGTGTCAGCACTTTTCCGTTCGTCCGTCCCAAACCACACGCCCTGCTCACTACATAGTGCACTATTCTGGGACTCTGTCATTTTGTGGTCGGCTCTGACAGGTCGGCTCTGATGAACTCCCATGATGCACGGCGGTGGCTCCGAGCCTGAACCCGGGGCCCCGGTAACGTCCGGGCCTGAGACATATCCACAGCGGAGTGATGACGGAGTGGTCACGTGACCTCAGGGGGCGGGGTTCGGTTCTAACTGGCCTTTAAACGGTAAACGAATGACGTTATTGATCTTTAACCTGCTGAGTGTGTGTGTGTGTGTGTGTGTGTGTGTGTGTCCACACCTATTTATCACTGCAGGTGTGTGTGTGTTCAGAGCCCGACACTCATGATAACTTATCAGTGTGTGTGTGTGTGTGTGTGTGTGTTCAGTATCGATGACAGTGGAGTTTTTACCACCTCTATCAGACTCTCTGTCTCTTGTATACACACTTTATGACCAAAAGTATCTGGACGCTCCTCCTAATGATGGATTCTCGGCTGAAGCAGAGATGAATCATGCTAACTCATTACTGCTGCGATCAAGGGTTCAGTTCTCCAGCTGTGCTACCAGCCGGTCGGGCGTGTGCACACAGACGGGTGGTTGAGGCCGTGAGATAAATCGGGGTCCTGTCCGAGGTTTGGGGAACACCTCTCCATCATCATCCTGTGCAGAAGGTGATACCAAATAAAACTCCAGTGTTCTTTACAGAAGTGTGAGGGGGTCTGTATTAATGAGGTGTCCAGATATTTTTGTGAATGTGGTTTAAATATGATCATTCAGAATCATTAATTTATTCATTTAGTGTCTGTTTTACCACCATTGTATCCTGGTCAGGGTCACGGTGGGTACAGTTCACTTGGCGAAAGCCAAGAAATATCCCAGACAGGTTGCCAGTTCATCACAGAGCACACACACACACACACACACACACTCACACACACACACACACACACACACACTTAGGGTAATTTCTAGTAGCTCCAGGAAACCCACACAGACACTGGGAGAACATACAAAACTCCACACAGAAATGGGAATCAAACCCAGGACCTTCTCGCTGTGAGGTGACAGTGCTACCCACCAAGCCACCGTTCTGCCCTATAGAGAATGAATGTATTGGTTGTGCTCTCACCGCTCCATGCAGTTACGTCCTGGTCAAACCCCGAGCGTTTACTTCAGGTTTATGATGTTCTGAATATAATAATGATCTCCAAGTTAATCAAATACAATTATTATAATTATTATTAATAATAAAGTTCTGTAATTATTCTGCTTCACTTCAGAACAGAAGTTTAAATGATTCTGTGTAAGTAAAAACTCAGCAGGAGTTAAATCACCATACAGCTCCTCTCATTCACACTTAAACAGGGGGGATCAGGCTGGATGAAACAAGGAGGGGTAACCCAACCCAACCATCACCCACCCTCCCACACACACACACACACACACACACACACACACACACACACAGAAGCTCTCTGGGCATCTTACGGCGAGTTTACACAATAATGGAATTCCTGACGAGTGTTTGAAGTGGGTTTTGTTCTGCCGCCTACAGTCCTCCACAATGATCCTCCAGTGTGTGTGTGTGTGTGAGAGTGTGTGTGAGAGAATGTGTGTGTGAGTGTGTGTGTGTGAGTGTGTGTGTGTGAGAGAATGTGTGTGTGAGTGTGTGTGTGTGAGTGTGTGTGTGTGAGAGAATGTGTGTGTGAGTGTGTGTGTGTGAGTGTGTGTGTGTGAGAGTGTGTGTGTGAGTGTGTGTGTATTTTGGCATTGTTGAGGGTTATAAACGTGCTATTTTCTTTTTTCCACGCACGAACGTCCTTACAGTCAGAGCTGGACACACACTCTCACACTCACACACACACACACACACTCACACACACACACACACAGAGTGCTAAACTTTCACTTTCAGTGTGTACCTCTGAGCTAATTTGTGTATAAACAAACATTTGTTTGTGAGGGTGTTTAGCTGACCTTCAGTGTGTGTGTGTGTGTGTGTGTGTGTGTGTGTGTGTGTGTGTGTGTGTGTGCGCTCTATATTAAACGTACGTGAGATTGTTAGCTTGGCTTCGAATCGGGCAGAATTTTGGGTTTGACTCGCACAGAGCTGATGAGGAACACAGTGGCTATACAAAACACCACAGGACCCACTGTGACCCTGATCAGAACAGAGCACTTACCGAAGAGAAATCAATGAATGGATGCTACAAAACTACAGTGTGATAAATAATAACAATCATACTGTAATAAAAACACAGAATCTGACTCCAGAGTTTCTACTGGAGGTTTCAGTGTTCGCAATGCATTATGGGAGTTGTAGTTTATTCTCGTGTTGCGTTCACATTTTGGATGTTTAACGTGACGTTACGTTCAGAATTCACCATTCAGATAGAAGTTTAGTTCTAACTTAGTTCTAAGCTTCACACACACACACACACACACACACACACTCACAGTGGGGGGTTTAGTGGGTGTAGAAAAGGTCTCACTGATGTATTGTAATGCTGAAGTGTTGAGGGTTAGAGAGATTAGCCGGATCTCCAGTGTGAACCACGATCCCGTCACTCATCACTCACATGGAGGAACGTTCAGACGTCCCAGTGTTCAGTGATTCATTTATATTCCTGCATTTTCTCCCAGTTTAGTCGTAGCCAGTTCAGTACAGTGTTTCGTTATACTGTACAACCCTGTATTGTATAATGACAATAAAGTTGAATTGAATTCCTCTTCTGCTGCTGGAGACCCCGATGGTGTATGAGTTTGGTATATTCTCCTGACACGCCCGCTCTCTGACGCATGTGCGCTCCACCGACCCCTTCTTATCCTCCCGTACTGCAGTGGATCGGTGCGTGAGGTCGGTCTCACTCAGGGAGAGTCACTCGCCGATCCCCACGTTCCTCCACTTCTGTACAGGCGCACATCGGTGGCAAAGACCCCGCCCACGTTTTAGTCCCGTCTTTTCCCACCCAGCAGACCCTGCACTGATGATCGTGCCTGCTAGGGGGCGCCCGGCCGACCGGTAACAGAGCTGAGATTCGAACTCGGAGAGTCCAGAGTTCACAAGTGTTACCAGGTGATGTTTCTGAACCTGGTGGAATCCATGAGGGTGAAGGTAGTGCTTGATAGTAAGTGTAAGTATGTTGGGATTTATTCATTTCATTTCTGTTAACCGATTATCCTGGTCAGGGTCGCTGAAGGCAAACAACCCCACCCCACCCCACCATTCAGACACTGCCGCTCATGTCTGTGTAGACGCCCGGCCGGCTGACAGCCCTGCTAAGATTCGAACCCGGATCCCAGCGCCACTTCAGAGCCGTGTTAGCAAAAACATTTTTAAAAATGGGGGCAGTCGTGATTCAAGGCTGTCAATCAAAAGGTTGTGGGTTCTACCCAGGCCTCGTTAAGCAGCCACTTTTGGGCCCTTCAGGAGGCCCTCAATTCACCGGGCTGATCGTGTGTTTTGACCCCCTGCTCACAGACTCGCCTGAGGAGAATGTTCAGTGTGGGTTTACCCATAATTCCTTGTGGTCCTTTGTTTTCTGTGGCTATAGGGGAATAAACACAAGTGCACTCAACTCAACACACACACACACACACACACACACACACACACACTGGGTGATGATAAAGTGGAGCTAACTGTTCTCCTCCTGCCCACCACCCAATCACAGAGAGGAACGGGCAGCTCCACACCAACACCACGGCGATGGTGATGCGGTTTGGGACGCAGCCTGAACGTACAGGTGCGGTCGATGCACCAGTCGAAGATCAAATCAAACCGCCTGCAGGTGGTTGTAAGTGTATCGGTTCTATTCTCACTCCTCCGGCGCTCTTGTTTGATCAAGACGGGTCACCAGACTGACAGTGTAAACAACCACTGAATGTGAGAGAGAGACGCGAGGGTGAGACTAGAGAGGAA
>NC_086013.1:462696-480196 GCF_030014385.1 Trichomycterus rosablanca
GTAATCAGTGATAAGTGTAAATAGTTTAAATGTAAAGGTAAAAGCCGCAGCCATGTAGAGGAAGCAGGTGTCGTGCTGAACTGCTTTACGATTCTTGACTGGAACTATTTCCAGGTCACGACCGCGCCCGTGTGGTAGGCGGAGCTTGTTATCGCCCGCCGCGGCCGTTACACGAGTCCTAACGCGCCGGTTTCCTGTGTGTGTTGCAGGTTCGTTTCTGGTAAAGGTCTGTTCCTGTACCCTGAGATCGGCGACCGGCTGGACATCGTGTGTCCCCGCGCCCCCTCCGGCGAGGGGTACGAGTACTACCGGTTGTACCTGGTGAGCCGGGAGCAGGCGGAGACGTGCAGCACCGTGCTGAACCCAAACGTCCTCGTCACCTGCAACAAACCCGACAAGGACATCAAGTTCACCATCAAGTTCCAGGAGTTCAGTCCAAACTACATGGGGCTGGAGTTCAAACGCATGCAGGACTACTTCATCATCTGTGAGTACTGCTGAGAGTGTGTGTGTGTGTTCACTGTGTGTGTGTGTGTGTGTGTGTACTGTGTGTGTGTGTGTGGGTGTTGACTGTGTGTGTGTGTGTGTGTGTGTGTGTGTTCACTGTGTGTGTGTGTGTGTGTGTGTGTGTTGACTGTGTGTGTGTGTGTGTGTGTGTGTGTTCACTGTATGTGTGGAGGTCAGGATTCAGGTTTGGCTTTAGTGTATGGGGTTAGTAGTACAGGGATTTGGGGTTAGTACAGGGGTGGATTAGGGTTTGGGGTTAGTACAGGGGTAGATTAGGGTTTGGGGTTAGTACAGGGGTGGATTAGGGTTTGGGGTTAGTACAGGGGTAGATTAGGGTTTGGGGTTAGTACAGGGGTAGATTAGGGTTTTGCAGAAGTCACAAAGGGAAATGAGCATGTCTAACACGCTGGTCTCTGGTCGCCCCAGAAACGCTGACCTGCCGTGTTTCAAAATAAAAGCCAATTAAATTAAATCACTGAAACCTCCCGCGCTGCCACTCCGCCCTCACCACGCCCAATTTCACCTAACAACCCCTAATCACCACGGCAACACCAAATTCCACCTCTTTCCACCCATTTATACCCACCTACAGCGGCACGTAGCGCGGCGTTATCACGCGGTCACGCCGATTCTGAGCTGATAACCGGGGCGCAGAACTGCAGGAACGTTCCGGCAGAAACGAGGGGACGCGGGTGAAAAGGAGCGGCGCGTAATCACGGGACGTCAAATTCCACTCAGGGTCTGCTGAGCCGTCAACGTCCAGAGAGACGAAGAATTCACTCCGAGCTCGAGGAGAGTCGAACCGCGTCTACGCTACACAATACTGGCTTTGTTTCAGCTCGCACACACACACACACACACACACACACGCACACACACACACGCACACACACACACACGCACGCACACACACACACACACGCACACACACACACACACACACGCTGGCATTAACGCTGTCAGATCCCATACAGAAGCACAGTCAGGCTGTAATTACAGGATAAAGTTGCTATATAAATCATTTCAGTGTGACGCCGTGTTGTGTAACGTCGACACTAAAGCAGATTTGATTATATATCACACCTCCAGGGTCGCCAGTTTTCCTCTGTGTAGAGCTTCAATTTGCGTCTAGTTTTTTTTTTACTGCACCCACGTTTCTTAAACGATCATAAATTCATTATAGTTATTATAACGTATACTGTATGATCAAAAGTATTGGGACGCCTCTTTTAATGATTAAATGTATGTGTTTCAGCCACAACAGTTACTAACAGCTGTAATAAAGCTGTCATTAAAATGTTATAAAGGAATTAATCTGTGATGCTTTTGACTTTGAAGCAACAGTTTAGGGAAGGTCTTTTCCTCAGTTTAAAAACCAAGAAACTCCAGTGTCCTGCACACAGCCCTGACCTCAGCCCCACTCAACAGCTCTGGGATGAACTGGAACACCGACTGATCAATCAGCGCCCACCGTACAAATGCTGTCACCTTTAACTGAATGGGCACAAATTCCCACACGCACACTTTAATGTCTTGTGAGAAGCGGCTGTTGTTCCGCCTGAAAAGTTCACACAGAAGTTCAGGCGTCCGAATACTTTTGAGCTCGGTAGGTTTTTGCATTTAACTGTCTAGTCTTACACTCACACACACACACCCTTACACACACACCCTCAGACACACACACACACCCTTACACACACACCCTCAGACACACACACACACCCTTACACACACACCCTCAGACACACACACACACCCTTACACACACACACACACCCTCAGACACACACACACACCCTTACACACACACACACACACCCTTACACACACACACACCCTCAGACACACACACACACCCTTACACACACACACACACACCCTTACACACACACACACCCTTACACACACACACACCCTCAGACACACACACAAACCCTTACACACACACACACACCCTCAGACACACACACACACCCTTACACACACACACACCCTTACACACACACACACACACACCCTTACACACACACACACACACCCTTACACACACACACACCCTCAGACACACACACACACCCTCAGACACACACACACACCCTTACACACACACACACACACCCTTACACACACACACACCCTCAGACACACACACACACCCTTACACACACACACACCCTCACACACACACACACCCTTACACACACACACAAACACACACACAAACACACACACACACACACCCTCAGACACACACACACACCCTTACACACACACACCCTTACACACACACACACCCTCAGACACACACACACCCTTACACACACACACACACACCCTCAGACACACACACACACACTCACACACACACCCTCAGACACACACCCTTACACACACACACACACACACACACACACACACACACACACACACACATGGCGGCTGGTTGGATTTAAAGGTCAGGTGTGATGTAATCGGCCCAGCAGAGCGGAGCATTCTGATTGGACGAGCTTCTGTAAAGTTTAATCTGTGTGTGTGTGTGTGTGTGTGTGTGTGAGCTCAGTCTGATATTTAGATCATATCTCACCACATGTGTGTGTGTGTGTGTGTGGCATAAATAGACAGTGTGGAAGAAGATCCATGGTGTTAGTGAGGGGGTTCAGGTTAAATGTTCTCGCTCTCCTGTTAGCTAAGAACTGAAGAACATTCATGTTGGATTTTTGGGGAAGTTTTGGAATTGATTTTGGGGTGGATTGTGGATTTAAGGTGGATTATAAGGTGGATTTTGGGGTGGATTTTAAGGTGGATCTTGGAGTGGATTGTGGGGAGGTTAAATATCTGCTCTTTATTTACATACGATAATCCTCCGTTCTAACAGAAACTCATTATTCAGGGGCGTCCACATACTTCTGCACAGCGCTGTGATGTCACTGGTCCTGATGGGACTGAGATACAGAGACATCGTGTCGTGTTTATACAGCGCCGCACACCGCCGTCATCTCCTCACCGGTACAGGACACAGGGCTGAGGGCCTCGCTCAGGGGCCCAACTGTAGCTTAACCATTGAGTGATGACTGTTTTAATCCACCTAACGAGTGTCAGGAATCAGATTTAGTACTAAAATAAACGTAATTAAATTAAAAACGGCACCAACGTCCCAATAACGGATCAGAAGCTCCGAATTCCTGATTTTATAAGCAGACATTTAGTCTCTGCTGCAGCAGGAACACATTAGAGTGTGTGTGTGTGTGTGTGTGTGTTGAACTGGAAGCTCAAGTTCCTATTTTAGAGATGAAAACACACACACACACACACACACACACACACACACACATTACTCGGGAGGAAGTGTGTAGGTTGTAATCAGAGGTGCTAACTGGGGCTACTTTAATTATAATAACACGACGTTTCCTACACACACACACACTCACACACACACACACACACACACACACACACACACACTCACACTGCAGTATGTTCTGTGTTAGTCTGTAATAAGAAAGTTTGAACGTTTGTCCAGAAGCTCCAACTATTTTCTTCCTCCAGAAGCAGAAACGTACAGAAGCTCCACTGTAACACCAACATCTTACATTTAACACGAGAACACAACAGAACTAAACACACGGCCAGAAGTATGTGGACACCTCGTCCAACTCAGTACTGATCAACCTCTAACAGTTGTGATACAGTTCTGATGAACCTTGTAGAGTTCTGATGAACCTTAAAAGCTCAGGAGATGTACTTCTGATGAAGCATGTCGCAGCCCTCAGAACTGTTCGGAGTTCTGACTGATCCTTCTGAACCTGTGTCGGGTTCCACTGAATCATGAGTCATATGGAGTCATGTGGAAATGAATCACAGGTTGATTCTATATAAATGACTCTTTTATGAACGAACGACTCTCCTGTACACTGTGTGTGTGTGTGCGCACACTCTAATTGAGTTGTCCTATTCAGTGGTTGGCACGGCGACAGGTTGGCACGGTGACGGACAGACTGGCACCCGGCCCGCTGCCATGCATCTTAATCTGCATGACATCACAGTGGCGCCTAGCAACCACGATCAGCCCCCCCATCACACGCCCACTCTCAAAGATCTATTCTTCCAACACCCCCCACCCCCACCTCCTCACCTTGTCTCTGGTCAGGGTTGCAGTGGGCGTGGCAGGAATCTAAGCTCAGGGCAGCACACGCTTACGGCCTAGGGGTGACTCACAGGGACACATGGAGAACATGCCAAACTCGATGTCCAGACATATAAAGAAGTGTTCATAGTACGTGTGTGTGTGTGTGTCACCCAGTGGGGGCTCGTCTGGTGAATGGAATGTGTGTCTAGGACTACACACACACACACACACACTTGACAAGTCTCAACGTGTCTCACTCACACGTCCTAATGAGCTGCAGCCTGGTGTGTGTGTGTGTACATGTGTGTGTGTGTGTGTGTGTGTGTGTGTGCAGTAATTGGGAGTTAAATTAAATAAATATGCAGTTTAAGGTGAGATTACCTGCTGTTACAACATGAATAGATCTCACCAGTGGATAATATTGCAGTGAGTGTGTGTGTGTGTGTGTGAGTGTACGTGTGTGTGTGTGTGTGTGTGTGTGTGAGTGTACGTGTGTGTGTGTGTTTGTGTGTGTGTAGTATATCCTGGACGAGCCCCCGCTGGGTGTGGGCTGGATCTTAAAGCTGTATGATGTGGCCTGAACCTCCGAGTTCATTCCTCCGTCCTTCAGGAGCTGCTTTGGTTAAGTGGAAACATCCAGGAGCAACACCAGCTCAGCCGTACAGACTCAGAGAACATAGAGGTTTCAGTGCTCTGTGGTGTAAAGCACACTGCACATGGACACGGTGGCGACTGTGCACTGTCACCATGAAAGTGATTCAGACTGGGCCGCATAAAGCCCTGAGCTAGACCTGATTCAGCACCTTTGGGATGAATGGGAACACTGACAATGAGTTTGCCAGTATTAGAGCTTGTCCATGGTAGGAAGTGAATCCCTAAAGTATTGATCTGTATTAATGTGTTGCTGTAATGTAACAGTGCAAGACGGGATCTACTGGTGTCCACATATTTTTGTTCACTGTGTATATGTGTGTGTGTATGTATGTGTGTGTGTGTGTGTGAGTGTGTGTGTGTTTGTATGTGTGTGTGTTTGTATGTGTGTGTGTGAGTGTGTGTGTGTTTGTATGTGTGTGTGTGAGTGTGTGTGTGTTTGTATGTGTGTGTGTGAGTGGGTGTGTTTGTATGTATGTGTGTGTGTGTTTGTATGTGTGTGTGTTTGTATGTGTGTGTGTGAGTGTGTGTGTGTTTGTATGTGTGTGTGTGGGTGTGTGTATGTGTGTGTGTGTTTGTATGTGTGTGTGTTTGTATGTATGTGTGTGTGTGTGTGTGAGTGTGTGTGTGTATGTGTGTGTGTGTGTGTGTGTGTGTTTGTATGTGTGTGTGTGCCCACATTCCCATGAGATCAGATTACTATCATACGCAGATGTAAGAGGAGAACACGTCTTATGCTCTTTACATCGCGCACACACACACACACACACACACACACACACAGCTGGGAGGTGTGGTTCCTCTGGGGAACAGTTCTCGGTTCCTCATGGTTCCTCATGGATGATGAGGAGTCAGGAGAACCTGCAGCATCTTCACCTCATGTCTTAGAATTACGAGTGGAGTCGTGGTGATGATATCTGATCAGAACTGTACACACACACACACACACACACACACACACACACACACACGCGCAGAGCTGAAATAAAACCCAGTAGTTGTTGAGTGAAGCCTGATTTATGAGTTCATTTCAGTAAGTGTGTGTGTGTGTGTGTAACAGGAGCTCTAATCAGATTATTGATCTGTGGTTGTGGTTCCTCTGGTTTTTCTTTCAATCAGTGAAACTTTATTATTATTATTTATATTATTATTATTTTTTATATTATTATTTTTTAAATTATTTTATTATTATTATTTTTATTATTATTATATTATTATTATTTAAATTTTTTTATTATTATAGAACAGATTTCTAAATTGTTTAATTCGGTCCTAATAAAAACAGCTGAAAGTATTTTTTATATTTCATTTCTTTTATTTTTATTTATTGCTCACAAACACAAACATGTCAGACTCTCGTGCACGACCAGAAATTCAACATCGTCTGTAAAAAAAACTAATAATATAAAAGTAATGAAATAAAGTGATTCCAGGAGTTAGAAATGTTCTTACAATGTTTACCCTGATACAAAGCATGAAACCACTACGTTTCCCATCAGAGCCTGAAACCAACCCCAGTCGTGATTCCCATTCGTCTCACCCCTACTGTCCCTCTGTTTCCCTTTAGCTACCTCTGATGGGACGCTGGAGGGGTTGGAGATGAGAGAGGGAGGAGTGTGTAGCACCAGGTCCATGAAAATCATCATGAAAGTAGGGCAAGGTGAGTCTCACACACACACTCACACACACTCACACACACTCACACTCACACACACACACACACTCACACACACACACACTCACACACACACCTGAGCTCCGGTCGTTTGTTAATGACTCTGATCTGCTGACTGCAGTGTGTATGAGGTGGAAAATCATCTGTTATAAAGTAATAAAGCTTAGTTTATTCAAACACACACACACACACACACACACACCTAACTCAGACAAGGAAAACCATAATTCATATCACACACACACACACACACACACACACATAATGCTCGTGTGTGTTTTTGCTGATTCGTGTGTATTATTGTTCCATGTTTTGTCATAAGGTCAGCACAGGAGGTGACCTCACAACCTTACGACTGTAGAGCATTATTCACTGTCACCTTACAGCCAGAAGGTCCTGGGTTTGATTCCCAGGTGGAGTGGTCTGGGTCCTTTGTGTGTGGAGTTTTGCATGTTCTCCCTGTGTGTGTGGGGGGGGGGTTCTCTTACAGTACAAAGACGTGCAGTCAGGTTAATTGAAGATACTAGAAAATACACATTGTGTGTGTGTGTGTGTGTCATGTGATGAACTGGCTGCCTGTCCGGTGTGTTTCCTGGCTTTCTCTCAATAATTCAGACCCACTGTGACCCTGACCAGGATACAGCTGTGATAAACAGGCAGTGATTGTATATCTGTACCCTGGATCTTTCTCAATCTCAGCAGTGCTATCGACCGGCCAGGCATCTACAAAGACACGATGTGCTAAATCTAAGATGGGTTAGGGTTGGGGGGGGGTCCTGTATTCCTGCTTTGTGCCCAGTGTTTCTCAGTGAGAACCGGACCCCCAGCGACCCTGACCAGGATAAAACAGCTGATGGAAATGATCTGGTCCTGGTGTTTCTCTGATCTGATGATGGAGGATCCACAGACGCCTCCGCGGTTCACGGGTCGTGAGGCGGATGATCGAGGGCGCGGCCGCTATTAACCGGAATAAATCTGTCACGTCGCGCTGCTGATTAACGGAAACGAAATTCGTTTTCCAGACGGAACGAAGCGAAACGAAGCGGAGCTCAGCCTGAATTCATTCAGTCATTACAGAAAATTAAATAAGAGTTTCCTCAGGAAGTGGAGCAGCATAAACACGTCTATTTATACTGAAGAGTGTGTGTGTGTGTGAGTGTGAGAGAGTGTGTGTGTGTGTGTGTGTGTGTGTGTGGAATGTGCCTGTCTGCTTCCTTGAGGCTCTGTGTCTGATGACACGATCGACCTCAGGATCAAGAGGTCAGCGTCTCGTCCTCTGCAGTGTGTCGTCAGTGTGTGTGTGTGTGTGTGTGTGTGTGTGTGTGTGTGTGTGTTATGATCCTATATGAAGTCCTTGGGAAAGCAACCACTGTTCCACATACTTACAGACGCTCTTTAGGATTGTCTTGGGACCTGAAGTTGCTTAGAAATGGTGCCTGCCTCTGTACAGAGCTCTCGAGACTTTATCATTCAAACCAGATCTGTTTTTACGGGCACAGAGAAGTGAGGAGTAAGGAGGACACGCCTCAAAGATCATTTAACTTTTCACCTCAGAGTATTTAGTCATATCCAGTTCATGGTTGCAAATCCGCTGCCGCTTGTACAGAACCCAATCTGATCAAGGAGAGCCGGATCACCACACAGTTCCAGCACGTGTCTAATCGGCGCCGCTTCTTATCACCTGCCAGTGTTAAGTTCCCACGAAGAGCCGTATAGCATACTAAGCTTCACACAGTCCTGGAGATCTTCATTTTTTTACCGACTGTGTGTGTGTGTGTGTGTGTTGTAGATCCGAACGCCCCCGATCGTGCGCAGACGGAGCCTCCAGACAGAAACGCCGACAACGAGATCAAAAACCCACCGACCACCAAACCAGAGAGAACGAGAGAGCGAGACGAGAACGTCATCCCACCCAACAAAGGTAAAACCAGACCATCAGTAACACACACACTCACACACACACACACCTACACACACTCACACACATACACACACTGTCATAAACAGTTTATCAGATCAATCAGCAGCTCCACATCAGCGTCGTTACTACAAATCACAACCTGTCCTCTTATTTACTCAACACTCACCCGAGCATGTCCAGTATCACGGGCGTGGCCCTAAACTTCTGATAATCTGCCTCTAAAGTCGAGTTTAAACCACCGGAACAGTTCAGGAAGCGCTCGGGTTCCTCAATCAGTATCATCAAACACACACAGGAACACAGACACACACACACACACACACACTAACACAGGAACACAACAGAGACACATACACACACTAACACACACACACACACACAGATACACACACTAACACAAACACACACACAGATACACACACACAGGAACACAACAGAGAGACACAAACACACACAGACTAACACAGAGAGACACACAAACACACACACACACACTAACACAGGAACACAACAGAGAGACACAAACACACACACAAACACACACACAGATACACACACACACACACACACACTAACACACACACACACACACACTAACACAAACACACACACAGATACACACACACACACACACACACTAACACAAACACACACACAGATACACACACACACACACTAACACACACACACACACACACTAACACAAACACACACACAGATACACACACACAGGAACACAACAGAGAGACACAAACACACAAACACACACAGGAACACAGACACACACACACACACTAACACAGGAACACAACAGACACACACACACACACTAACACAGGAACAACTGAGACACACACACACACACTAACACACACACACACAGATACACACACTAACACAAACACACACACAGATACACACACTAACACAAACACACACATATACACACAAACAGGAACACAACAGAGAGACACACACACACACTAACACACACACACACAGATACACACACTAACACAGAAACAACAGAGAGACACACACACACACTAACACACACACACACAGATACACACACTAACACAAACACACACACAGATACACACACACAGGAACACAACAGAGACACAAACACACAAACACACACAGACTAACACAGAGAGACACACAAACACACACACACACTAACACAGGAACACAACAGAGAGACACAAACACACACACAAACACACACACAGATACACACACACACATACATACGCACACACAGATACACACACTAACACAGAAACACATACATATAAGACACACACACACACACACACACACACACATACTTTAGTGGACAATAGTTGAACTGTTTCAAGCTCAAAAAGATTTTTGCTGAAGGCTTTAAATTCATGCACCATTATCACTGTGTGTGTGTATGAATAAGTGTGTGTATACACGTGTGTGTGTGTGTGTGTGTATACACGTGTGTGTGTGTGTGTGTGTGTGTGTGTAGGTTAATGTTCCATGACGTAGCAGTAGTTATGAGGTTACAGCACATAACTGTGGGAGTTTATAATAGTACTATTAGAATTATCGGCCTTATTAAGTGTTATTGTTCTCGTGGCTGTACGAGGTTAAAACTGCACAATCATCATCAACCATCATCATCATCATCATCTCACACACACACACACACACACACACACACACACACACACCACACACACGTGGAGCAGCAATTACAGCTGATTTTCCTGAACACCACACACAGAACCAGTTCCTCCAGCAGGACGCGGTCGGTGTCACACCAGCAGGTTACAGACGCTAACACCTTTCTTCTTCTTCTATAAACAAACCGCGCTCCTGTCGTAGCGTCTCTACCATCACGTCGTCCGGCGCGGTGCATCACACACTGGTCATGGCCGCAGTTCTAACCCGTCGCCTCTCCCCTCCGTCTCTGTGTTTCAGACTCCAGGAACTCGGACGCTCTGGGCGGCTTCTTCTCCTCCAAACCGGCGCTGTTCGCCACCATCGGCGCCGGCTGCGTCCTCTTCCTCCTCATCATCATCGTCCTCATCGTCTTGCTGCTCAAGCTGCGCAAGAGGACGCGCAAGCCCAGGGGCGGAGTCTCGCTGTCGCTCAGCACGCTGGGTCATCCCAAATGCTCCGGCCAGTCCGGCTCCGAGCCCAGCGACATCATCATCCCGCTGCGGCCCACCGAGGGCGGCTTCTGCTCGCACTACGAAAAAGTGAGCGGCGACTACGGCCACCCCGTCTACATCGTACAGGAGATGGGTCCTCAGAGTCCGGCCAACATCTACTACAAGGTCTGAGCGAGGCAGACGGCCGCTGGGAGAGATGTAAAGAGGGAGACGGGCGGAGTCACGGACCCTACGCCGCTTTTCCCAAATGACTGATTTGTCTCTCGGGCAGGAAGGATGCAGACGGCGCTCACACGTGGTGATACCACAAAGCGAGACTTCCTCTCCGAGAACAGGAGCCATAGCTTTTAGCCAATCACGGACAGGCTGCGTGGTGACGTCACAACTCAGGAAGGCATCACGCAGGACGCCGCACAGAGAAGGACATCTACAGGGCAGGATGATGTCACAGCGTGCAGTGATGTCACAATGCCGGACAGCACATCCTCCCAAAAACAAAAAAACTGAGGCAGGAACGACGTCCAGCACAATCGCTGCGACGCACGTTGTGACATCACAAAGCAGGCAGAGCTCTCAGCCAATCACGGACGAGCTGTGCCGGATGCGGGATGTAGGACGCGCTCCGGGACTGTTGCTTTTAGGTTCTTTTGTCATTTTTGTAATCAACACTATTCACTCGGTTACTGAGCTGCCACAGCAGGCGCATTCATACACACACACACACACACACACACACACACACACGCAAACGCTCGTCTGTCAGCGGGAAGGGGTGTGAGCTGGTGAGAGTGTGATGTGTGTTGAAAGATGTCAGCGATTGAGAATAAACACTTCGCTTCACTTTTTTTATTTGGATAGTGTGCGTGTGTGTGTGTGTGTGTGTGTGTGTGTGTGTGTGCGTGCGTGCGTGTGTGAATAATAAATGGATCTGATCACATTAGTCACCAGTTTAGATCTTATCAACACCACATAAACAGAAGCAGATGTTCTCTCCTGATTATCAGAAATTCGGGATGAATAAATCGTTTCCTTCTAAACATTAAACACTCATCACGTCGCCGCCTCCGTCTTCACCCGCCGCGCTCACAGAGCCGCGTCCCAAACCGCCCACTGTGCCGCGTCCGGACGTCTCCGTCACGGATAAACTAAACATCTACAGCGTTAAAATATCCATCAGAGACGGAGGGGCCGCGCCTTCATAGTCACGTGATCAGAAAAGGACCAGCTCTCATATTAACCACCTTACGCTGTAGAGACAAAAGTATTGGGACACCACTTTCATTACTTTTGTTAAATTAATGTTTCAGTTTTAGCCAGAACAGTTGTGATACACGCATTTAAGCACAAATCTTTTTTACAAGCAAGTAAATAAATGTATAGTTTATATAATAAATCGACTTGTGCCTTAATAATAAAAACTGCGTGAGCTCCAAAGCGTTTGATGAAAGGCGTGAGTAAACGGACTGAATTGGAATCACCACTGTTACACATACATTAGAATTCAGGGTGCTTGATTTTTAAGGCTTTAGGATAAATAAATATTTATTAAATGAAAGATTTATCGATCATTTTCACGCTTTAATAACGCAGCGTTACGAAGTCTGTGATTAAAAAAACGCAGCTCTGTTTCACATGGTTTCATTTCATAAGAAACACCAGCGCATTCCAGCAACATGTAGCTTATTATTAATAAAAGTGACCGTTATGGAGGGACGCCTCGCCTCTCTGTGGTTTTATTTCCACGGTGGGAAGGAGACGTCGGTAAAATCCTCGGGATCAGTCAGCGTCCGAAACCATCACAAACAGGAACGTCTTCGGTTACGTAGCCATCGAGAGACGCGGCCTGGAGTTTGGGACGGAGCTATATCTCGACGAAAGACGAATTAGTGTGAGATTTCAACACAGACGTTTACTTAAAGCACACACACACACACACACTCTCACACACACACACACACACACACACACACACACACACTCACACACAGCTGTTTAGCATTAACTGGACTCTGAGATTCCCATCTCGTCCTGAGTTAAGTTCTGCGGCGTGTGTTTATTGTTCGGTGTTTTACTTTGTTTTGGTTGATGTCGATCTCTCTGTTTAAAATCCTTCATGCAGAATAAAAACGTTTATCAGTGTTTCACCTTCGTCTGCTGCTCGTACCGGACACACGTGAGCCTCTCACTGTGCTGCGCTAATGCTAATGCTAACAGGCTTCATTCACTTTCACTCAGACTCCAGTTTCTCACACACACACACACACTATTATTATATATTATATTATAATATTAATGCAATATATGTACATTAATCATGCAATTCATTTAGATTCACTGCTAAAACGAGTGCTAATGCTAACGTATTTAGAGTGATCATCACACACACACACACACACACAGAGATATAAATATCAGAGCTCAAAACATCTGATATTCAGAAGCAATAACAATAATAATGCAGAAATAATTTGTTAAATATTCATATATATATAAATATTATATAAATATATATAAATATTATATTAATAATATCATATTTATTCAGTCATGTTTAATATTATTAGTTTTTTTTTATTTAAAGTTTTATTAGATTTATCAGGCTAACATAGTTAGCTTATCTGTGCAGCAACTGTTAGCATGGTAGCTAACTGGATTATTTTATTCATTCTAAAGATATTTAAAGGAATTTAGGATTTATTTATTTTTTAAATGTTATGAATGTAACTTATCAAACGTCATCAGTTGATTTTTAATGTGATTTTATTCGTTTTATATTTACTAAAGTGTTTATTTCTCACTACAGTTATTACCTTTATATTTTGATCTAAACAGGATTCGTTTCTTCACCTGTAATTTAATTAATTTTACCAAATTTAGCCAAATTTATTAGAAAAGAAGCTGAAACTTTTATTTATATTTATATTAATAATACAGCGTGTTTACATTTTACTTTTAATACATTTTAATTGTTAATGAAAGTAAAATTGAAGAAAAAACTTAAAAGCCTTAAATAAAATAAAAATCATTCTGCTGTCGGTAAAATGTTAGAAATCCACAAGTTAAATGAACGTATTTTTATATTTATTTCATTTAATAATCAGATAGAAAAAGGAACATCTGATTCAGAGGATTCAGGACACGGCAGCACTAACAGCAGCAGCTCCGCTCACATCAATAAAGAACAAAAATACTGAAATAATTAATCAGAGCTCAGAAAGAACTCACCACAATCTCTGATATTAACATTAAATATACACGAGCTTTGGTTTTTACAATAAAGAAAATAAAATTATAAGTAAAGAATATGAAATAAACACATTTATATAATTTGTGTATCTGTGAATGAGTTCTCCCCTGTCTAAAGGTTCCACAGAAGGTTCTTCAGGGAACCAGAAACCGTCTCAGAAGGTAAAACGTTCTGACCCGGCCCAGCGTTCTGTTTGTATTTGGGTTTGACTCACTGTCCCAATTTTAATTTAAAATCTGGCTCGTGTTAGATCAGCAAAATCTGAGTTCAGACGAGTTCAGCTGGAAAGAAACAGAAAAATGTGGAGAGAAAATATGAAGGACACGGAAATAAGTGGCTGCACATCCGGTTCCTACGATCTGTCAATCATTCTCTAACACACACACACACACACACACTCACACACACACTCACACACACACACACACACTCACACACTCACACACTCACACACGTTTGTATTCAGGTACAATTTGCTGTCTCAGCAGCTGACACTTGTCAGCCATACATATTTTATAATGCCTCAAGGCGGGCAGGCACACACACACACACACACACGGTGGTGTGAAAAAGTAAGTGCCCCCTGTCCTGATTGCTTCTGTCATATTTGCTGTTCATGACTGCTGGGTTCTTTGCCCAGATGCCCCATGTGACCAGGCTGCCAACTCTCAGAAAATTCAAGGTTGTGCCAAGCTTCGTCCTCTCCAGAATTACTGGGACCACTGCGCCACCCCATAAGGTCTTGGACACTGTGTTAGGACCCTCCTCGTACACCATCGGGATCTCCAGCAGAGGAAAAGGAACCGGCTACGACTAATCTAGGTTGTGGGGTGTGAATACTTTCTGAATCCACAGTGTGTGTGTGTGTGTGTGTGTGTGTGTGTGTGAAATTCATCACTTAACCAGAAGCAGACAGGTGATCCATCTACACATGAAGGATATTAGATTTATAGCAGTGCATTATGGGTAAAGGCTTTAGGCTGTACTATTAAACTGCGCTGAGACGCAGAGCGGGCGGCTGGATCTGATTCTCACCGTCTCTGCGTGTTTGGCGTCGTCTCCTCCTGGAGGGCAGAATTTAGGCATGACCAGGTCCCGCTTTGTACAGAGAATAAAACCCAACAGGCTGCAGATTTAAACCTGAACACACGAGAGAAACGTCCTGAAGATCTTCAGCAGATCAGATACGGTTCATCCACAACAGCTCAGCTCAAAGGTTCACTTACATAAATCAAGGAAATTAAATGCTTCTGACTGCGCAGCAACAGTTTAGGGAAGGCCCGCCCCTGTTCCAGCATGACTGTGTCCCTGTGTTTTGGTTTAAAGAAATTCCAGTGTCCTGCACACAGCTTGGGATGAACCGGAACCTGTCTGTCTCTCTGTCTGCCTGTGACTCTCGGTCTGTCTGTCTGTGACCCTCTGTCTTGGTTTGTGGTCTGTAGCGGGCGTGGCCACTGGGAGTTTGATGTTCATTCATCCGTTATTAATCCTTCGTTCCTCTCATCATCATCCCACAGTCCAGCTCTCTCACTTCTACTCTCACCTGTCTGTGTCTGTCTGTCTGTGACTCTCTGTCTGTTTCTCTTTGTATGTGCGTGTACGACTCTCTCTGTCTGTCTCTCTCTTTTTCTGTCTGTCTGTCTGTCTGTCTGTCTGTCTGTCTGTCTGTCTGTCTGTCTAAGTCTGTCTCTCTCTCTGTCTCTCTCTCCCTGTGTGTCTGTGCTTTAGCTATCAGATGTCGGGTTGATGGTAACGTCCTGGTACCAGATACCATAGGAACCCCCTCAGACGTCTTGTGGAGTCCAGGTCTCGGTGGGTCGGAGCTGTTTTGACAACAGATTATGCTGGTGGTCCTAATGTTTTGGCTCAAAGGTGTTTATATACGTATATATGTGTGTGTGTGTGTGTGTGTGTGTGTGTGTGTGTGTGTGATACCCGCGTGTATGCGCAGCAGGAATTCGTCCATCTGTGTGTGTCAAAGAACCGAGCTGCTGGAAATGTGACCTAAATACCAGGACACACACACACACACACACACACACACACACACACAGAGCTATCCGTGCCCTGCAGGCTGGTGTCGGGTGGAATGTGTGTCTGAGAGAGACGGAGTGAAAGCGATGGAGACGAGAACAGAGAGCGACAGACGGAGACGGAGAAAAGACAATTACAAAAAAATTTGGCAAGAACTGCAAAAACCCCCACACGGGCCCCCGGGGGCCCCGACCAAGAGCAGAATTACAGAGAAAAGGAAAATCCACCTGAAGTGTTTTTAGAGGATCTGATCTAAAAACGTCCACCAGAATCACCAAACATGAAAGAATCCAGAATCCAGAAATGTCCGAAAACGGAGACTCGGGAGGAGAGGCGACGTCCTAAACACAGTGCACGACTTCCTAAAGAGCACGTTAGGAAAGAAATGAGAGCGCCGCTAATTGCTAGTGCTGCTCAGACAGGCGCTTTAGTAGCGCCGCATGTGATTTGGGACACAGCCAGAGCGTGGTGAGGGAGGAAACTGATGCTGTGTGTCCATTCCAGTCCAATTCTCGTGTTTATGTTGATGTTTTGATCACTGCTTTATCCTGGTCAGGGTTGCAGGGGGTCAGTGGGATCACTAAGCGCAATATGGATCCGGGACATGACGCCGATCCATCGCGGGGCCTCGACCACAAACACACCTCTGAATATACTGAATAAAACTGAGCATTATACTGTATATATCTATATAATATAATAAACTGAACACACACACAGACTGCTGTGGCCCCTCAAACATCCCCAACACACCTCAGGGGCCCCTGTGGGCGTTTTTCTTTCAAACTGGGAATTAGATATGACTAAATTGGGAGGGCAGTGCAGAAATAGAATATAAAAGAGACGGAGGAATTAATACGGTTTAACTAAGTGTGTGTGTGTGTGTGTGTTTATACAGTATGATAAATACTTATATTACACACTTCATCAGAACTTTAAACACACACACTCACACACACACACACACACTCACACACACACACACACACACACACACACACTCACACTCACACACACACTCAGTACCACACAGGATGAAGTGCAGGCTGAATTAAGTCGAAGCCTAAATTTAGTCCTGAATGTTTGTAAATCTTGTATATGTAAGTGTGTGTGTGTGTGAGTGTGTGTGTGTGTGTGTGTGTGTGTGAGTGTGTGTGTGTGTGTGAGAGTGTGTGTGAGTGTGTGACTT
>NC_086013.1:487696-522696 GCF_030014385.1 Trichomycterus rosablanca
CACACACACGGGCGAGGTGGGGTGGGGTGGGGTGAGTCGAGGGGGTAGTGGCGGGTGTAACTGGTGCAGTATGGGAGGTTGGCGGTCCTCGGCGGCCGCGCTAACTAAACGTTTCCTTTACAGAGTGCAGAGCCGACGCCAAAAATAGGAGCGTTTATCAACCTGACCTGTCATCAATCACACACACACACACACACACACACACACTCTCACACACACACACACGTGATAACGGGAACTGTAACACACAACAGTGTGATCCGATTTCCCCAAATCGTTGAGATTTTACTGGCTGTTGGTGAGATGGGCGTGGCTTTCCAAATTGAAAGCCCTGTCATCGCCAAGTTGGGCCCCTGAGCGAGGCCCTCAATACTCAATTGCTAGAATTGTATTCAGTGGCAAGTGGACAAAAGTGGATGTTGGTTGGTTCTGTTCTCTTGGTTGTTCCCAGTGTTCCCAGTGGGTTCTAATGGTCTAATTCAACACAGAACACGTTCGTACAGTGAAGATCTGTCGTTGTCGTGGTGATCGTCTGCTAAGGACTTCATCAGCACCAGGAGGGTAACGAGGGTCCCCAAATAAATCACGTTAATAAATAACATTAATCTGTAACTTTGTTCTTTCCAGAGTGAGAACGTTCTCCAACACACCATCAGTACAATCACAGCTCATAAAGCAGCCGGGGTCTGACACACACACACACACACACACACACACACACACACACACACACACACTCACAGGATGAGGACAGTACATTAGCATCTGTGTGCTTTGTCCTGCAAAAAAATGTCCCATCCCGACTCTGATGGTTACACGTTCGGGATAAATCAGAATAAATCGGAATCTCGTTTACAAAAACGTTTCATTATTATTTATTTACTTATTCATTTTTATGCTTCTGGTGAAACTGTTACGCTGCTGCTGGTGTTTGCAGATGGAAACCATTTCACACATCACTGGAAAAATGAATCACATGCCAGAGCGCAAATCAGATACTGAACACTCTTAGAAACTGTAAAGTACACACAAACTCAGAGCGAGTGAATGCAGCACGAATACAATACGACTTTATATATATACACAACACTGACAAAAGCTTCTCACCAGACTTTGAGGTATGTCTGTGGGAATTTGTGCCCATTCAGTAGTACAAGAGATGACAGCATTTGTTTCAGTCGATGTTCCGGTTCATCCCAGAGCTGTTGAGTGGGGCTGAGCTCAGGAGTTTCTTTAAACCAAAACACCGGGGCTCAGTCATGCTGGAACAGAAAGGCCCTTCCCTAAACTGTTGCTGCAGAGTCAGAAGCATCATGGATCCTTTTATTTACACCTGTTAGCAACTCTTGTGGCTGAAACACATACATTTAATGATTAGAAGGGGCGTCCCAATACTTTTGTCCCTACAGCAGATCAGATGAACACCGGTGAACGTGCTGCATTCCAGTACATGTTTTTATTTACTTATTTCTTGGAAAGAATAAAGCTGCACCTCTAAAAAAGCAGGAATTATATAAAGATCAGGATTATATGTATTTATTTATGAATGTATTTTTGGTGGAGGGAGCGAGAGACTCGACTGGCTTTTTGTTTTTTAATCCCACTGCTCTGGAGGCTCTAATTTTATTAAATTACCCTCGATTAAATTACGAGGCTCCAGAAGTCTCGCTCATACTCCAGAACCTGATGACTTTTAAGATAAAACATTTAGACTAATAAAATAAATAGAAAATGACGTCACGTCAGGTGTTCCGATGCCAGCCGGTGTGTAACAGAGCGAGGAATGGAGGGATTGAGACCAGGCCGTGGAGATCGTTCACCTCCGTACCTCACCGCACGTCCTGCACGTACGTCTCAGAGAGGGGACGCCCCAAACCCTGCAACGGGTCGAACCCGAACCCTGAACAGACGAGCTGCAGCCTCGAGGACCTGGGTTCGATCAGCAGGTCTGGTTAGTGTCTGTGAGGAGCCACGTGGATTTGGACTGGAGTGTGTGTGTGTGTGTGTGTGTGATGGATTGGATAGCAGCGCAGATACGGAGGACGTTGTTTGTGTTGCAAATGTTCCGCTACCAACTCGACCGTGTGTTTTCACGGAATGCATTAAGTCCTGCTTCACTGTGTATTGTCAGGAGTGAGTGTGTGTGTGTGTGTGTGTGTGTAGGGCTTCGCAGGTGTGTTTCAGGTCGGTGTAGGTCACATTTTTTCGTCGGTGTGTGTGTATTCGGGGTGGAGGCAGAGGCGGAGATGCAAAACAGTGACATTTCTGACGTGCCGAAAGTGAAATGATGTATTACTCTAATAAAGAAATTACTTTAATTATACACACACACACACACACACACACACACACACACACACTGAAACACTCACTGAGTCATGTTAAACGGCACCCAAGGCTACAGCCATCTCACACACACACACACACACACACACACACACACACACACAGTCACGTCTCAGACGCCAGACTCTTTGATCTCTGTCTGTTTTAAACATGACATCATTCAGATCAGCTACCTCAAGCAAACTCTGGCTGTGTTCCAAACCGCTCCCTGTTCCCTACATCCGCACTACATAGCGTACACTCCAGGTGTAGCGCCGTACCTGCGAAAACCAAAAACGAATCCAATATTTAGGACGCGTAACCAAGTCAGAACGACGGCGGAGGACAAAGCCTCGAACAAAAGAGTGACGGGGGAATAAAAGCCGCGGCCAGAATAACCGAAACAAACAAGACGTCCACAGCAGAGACGGAGAACGTGGATGGAACAGGGGCGGTGCAGAACTGAGAACTGACCAAGAACAACCGGGGATGGTAATGCCCGGGCTCACTGGTCCAGGGCGCCTTCCTCATGACAGAGCCTGGCATCATGGTTTCAGAGAAATAAAGCAGGTCGCCAACAGAGGAGCCGGCAAATCTGTGAGATAGAAACGGTGATGAATAGAAACACGTCCACATGGAGCCGAGGATCACCTGCATTTCTGTACCCCCTCTGCTGGTCATAAGTGGTATTGCACGGAGGACACGATTGTGTAAAGAAAGAAAGAAAGAAAGATATCCTTTATTTGTCATATATACATATACAGATGTACAGTTCAATGAAATTCTTTCTTCGCATATCCCAGCTGGTGTTGGAAGCTGGGGTCAGAGCGCAGGGTCAGCCAACTTACGGCGCCCCTGGAGCAGACAGGGTTAAGGGCCTCGCTCAAGGACCCAACAGTGGCTGCATAGCAGAGCCTGGATTTGAACCGCCAATCTTCTGGTTGATAGCCCAAAGCTCTACCCACTAGGCTACCACAGGCCCAAACATGCCACACACCCATTTCCACGACAGGAGGAGTCATGAATGTTTTCTTTAACTGCACTTTTTTTATTAAATTTAAGTGCCCCCCTTCTCTGTGCCCGTATAAATAAGGATAGTTTGACTGCACCTACGATGAAGCTCCAGATTAAATTGAATATAAAGTGATAAAGTTTGAAGTTTGTTGCTGTTCACATTAAAAAACCCTCAGAATTAACAGCGTGATCACTTTGTTATGTTCTTCTCACATTTTTAAATGTTTGGACTTCGCTCGTCTGTTTCTTTCTAAAATTTAATTCATTTTATTACGAACGTGTTTAATGAAGGAAAAAATGACGAGACCCGTTACCCGTCCACATCCCAAGAACACCGACGATCAGTTTTTATCGAACACGCCTGAAGCCGGACGAGACCTCAGTACCTGCAGAGAAACGTTCTGGTTCTCGTTACGCCGCCGGCCGCCGGTCGTCCTTCACGCGGCTTTAATCGAGCCGGGGATCTGAACTCAGCTCCACCGTGACCGAGAACGTGCTGTCTGAGCCCGAGACCGACGAATACGTGAGAAATATCATTTCATCTCCAGTCCAGAACCGCTTCTATAAACAAACGCCGCTGAAGTGGCCGAGTGGAATTCGCTAGCTGACGTGGAGGCGCTGTTCCGCCAGATTAGCACACCTGATGATAGCTCGCGTGTTCCGTCGCTCTGAAAAACTCCACCTGAGCAGAACGTTCCTCTCAGCACATGAGATTTAAAAAGCTCTCTTGACTGTGGACAGCGACATGTACTCCATGTAACACACGCCCCCTCCGACACATGTGCAGTAACCGACCGCTTCTTTTCACCTGCACCAGGCGGGTTCATACAGGATCAGAGTCACACACTGCTCTCCATTGTGTGAGAGCACACACACACACACACTCACACACTCACACACTCACACACTCACACACTCACACACACACACACACACACACACTCACACACTCACACACACACACACACACACACACAGAGCTAAAGGCATTAATATAAAGTTTAGTTGATGTGAGGCACCATAAAGACTTTAAATAAATCAGTTCTGTTCGGTGAAACGGTGGTTTACACCAGAGTAACATTAAAATGTACCAGGATTTATAGAGGAGGAGGATGAAGATGCAGATGATGATGATGAAGATGAAGAAAAAGAGGATAGGGATTATAAGAAACATCATGAGGAACATAAAGACTAGAAAGATGATAAAGATGAGGATGGTGAAAATGTTCATAATGAGGATGAACATGATGAAGATGAGGAGGAGAGAGATGACCTGACCCCCCACTGTCACGCCCCCTCTGCCCCGCCCATATTTTTGGTATGAAGTGTGTGTGTGTAGGTGAGTGGAGGGAAGTGTCGGGTGTGTGTGTGTGTGTGTTTGTGATTGTTCAGTGTGTGGGAGGAGTTTCAGTTCTACAGGGTAAGCATGTGCTGTCCAGAGTCTTCTAACATGGACTGATAGAACTGAAGAGCAAGCGTGCACACACACACACACACACACTCACACTCACACACACACTCACACACACACACACTCACACACTCACACACACACCCTTAAAACCACAGTGGGAAATTGAGCAATGAAAGTGTTATTCTTTATCACGGCCAATGGATTTTACTGTTCCCTACTGGGTCCTTACACACACACACACACACACACACACACAGAAGTGCACATTCCCAGTGTGTGAAACTTACACTCTTCAGCGTGGAACAGCAACATTATGCGCTAGGCCGCCACCACTGAGATCTCGGGTTCTAATGTCAGCCGTGCTATCGACCGGCCGGGCACCACACAGACCCGACTGGCTGTGTGTGAGGGAGGAGAAGGTTTAACAGGTTCTCCGTCGCTGCTGCACTGGTGACCTCTGCTGGCTGATCGAAGCATCTACATGAGAGGTGGTGGAGCCACAGGTAGCCGTGTGTGATCTTCTGTACGTGATACAGCTCTCTGTGAGACGCCGTCACTGACAGGTGAAAAGAAGCGGTCCACGGCTGTATGTGTTTCTGGGTGAGTTTAAACACCCACGCATTATTAAAAGAACACAAGCTACATCAGCACACACACACACACACTCTCTTACACACACACACACACACACAGGAAGTCTTCCATAAGCCACAGATTCCATGCTGAGACGAGTTTGCGAGTGGGTTACATTTCTACAGAAAACTATTTCCTGTCAGTGATTTCACACACACACACACACACACACACTTGTGCGCGTACACACACACTTGTGCGCGTACACACACACAACAACAACATCTATGATGGGAAGTTGCCAAACTCAATATGGTCCCAAAATCCTCACACAGTTAAAATGTGTGTGTGTGTGTGTCCACAGCTGGATAATAAGCAATATTTATGGGGGTCTCTCTGATGTCCCATAAACATAAATCATCTCAATATTAGTGTGTAGCTCTCAACACACACACACACACACACACACACACACTTTCATTTACTAAGGTACCCACTTAAACCTGGGGTAATTTAAAACAACAAACCCACCTTCTGGAACCCAGAGAAACAGGAAACCTACACATGGAGAACATGCAAAACTCATTACAGACTGTATCTAGAGGCAGAGATCAAACCCTGGTGCACTAGACCCATGCTGTTGTGCAGCACCACTAGCAGCTGCACTCGAGCCCACTTACACACACGGACCGCTTACAGAAGTGCTCACACCTCTAAAGTACGAGTTACGTGAGTGTGTGTGAGAGAATGTGTGTGTGTGTGTGTGTGTGTGTGTGTGAGAGAGAGAGAGAGAGAAAGTGTGTGTGTGTGTGTGTGGTGGTTAAATAGGACAGATCTGGAGCAGTTGGGACTTTCCAGAGTGCAGAGAGACTAAATAAATTCAAAGCGCTTCTGTTTGCCGTTCCAACACACACACACACACACACACACACACACACACACACACACACACACACACACACACACACACACACACACACACACTGTGTGCTTATCCTTAGGGTTTGGGTGAAAAAACAACCACAATGAACTGTGGACATATTAACGGAAACACAGACGTATGAATTTTATAATGCTATATTTATACAGTTTAGTGTGTGTGTGTGTGTGTGTATGTGTGTTCTCATTAGGGGTGTTGAAAAACATCTGTCCACATTACGCCTCAGTAACAGCACATCTGGGATAAAGGAGCAACACAAACCACTACAGACCAGTTACACACACACACACACAGATCAAAACTTTACACACAGCTCCAAAACTTTACACACACACACACACACCTCACACAGCTCTAACACTTCACACACACAGCTCAAAACTGTACTCACACACACACACACACACATCTCACACAGCTTTAAACTTTACACACACCTGTAGAACGGTGGAGGGAGCATCTCTGTAAAATGCATCAGAGGAAACAAAGACCAGGATGAAGCTTCTGCATCTGAGGGACCTTCATTATTTTGCCAAATGAAAATCACAAATCTGCAAAATATAAATAAATAAAAATAAATAAAATAATTCTTTCTGTTAGCTTTGATGTTGTGAATATAAATAATCGTATAACTGGAGTCTGTTTAGAACTGATGATGTAAAAACACGTTGGTTTGTTTGTGTTTGTATGAAGTTATTTAATAAACATTTTTGTTCTGAATCACATTAAATTAAATCTGATTTTTTTCTCTCTGAGCAGAAACTAGAAAAGACGTCAAACCTGAAGAATTTATTTATATCATAAAGTTACGTTTTACTTTTATATTCTTTAATAAATCTGAATTATTGATCGTAGCTGCAGCTCAGAGTTACAGAATAAACAGGAAACGTGTTTCTGCACCTGATTAAACATGCCGAGTGTGTGTGTGTGTGAGTGTGTGTGAGTGTGTGTGAGTGTGGTGAATATTTCTTTAATGTAAATATTTATGGCTGGACGATGCTGGACAATGCTGGACGCTGTAACCCGGAGCTCTGATGTAAACAGGACGCAGCAGCTGCAGGAAATAAAATCATGTTTTTATTTTAGAAGATCAGATTAAAGATCTGCTCACGTGTGACTAACTGCTGTATAAAACCATGAACAGAAAGGGTTTTACACTTTTACTTAGCTTTGTAAAACAGTTTGGGGAAGGTCCTTTCCTGCTTCTGTGCACAGAGCACGTCTTTATTAATCTCTCTTTATACTTCACTGTGAAACAAGGAAACGGAGGTGATTGTAGATGCTGCAGGTCGGTGCTGATGTTGTTCCTGCTGCTTTCAGATCATCCGGTTGGTTTCTCTCTGAGCTTCCAGATCATGAGACTGAAAGCAGAGTGTGAGATCTCATCTGCCGCTCCTGTCCGGGGACGATTAGTGGTTCTATGAAGTGATGTTAAATTATTTTTTGTTCCTGAGAACTTTGAGAAGCTCCTCCAGCTTCACCGTGATTCTCCACACAGCATCTAGAACTTTCACCATGCTGAACTGATTCTGAACTGGTTGTGACCTGCGTGGGTTCGGGAATGTTCCTCGGCGTGCCAGAACCATGCAGAACGTTCCGGAATGGATCCATCACGCCCCGAGCGCCCCGTCGGGGGTTAAGCATCATCAAAGAAGGAAAACGGAGAGCGACCGAGCGATATTGTGCTTGGAAAAGTTAACATGCCGACACGCTGAGTCTCCAGACCTTCCTCCGTACGTGTGTGTGTGTGTGTGTGTGTGTGTGTGTGTGAAATGGAGACAACATCTGGCTGTAAGTGTATGATTGCTCTCTCTGTAGGCAGCACCTCCGAGATACACCAAGAGCTTTAAAATCATTTCAGAGCGACACACGGCAGCCAAGAAGTGAGAGAGAGGAAATGAGGACGAGGAGAGGAATGCTGAGAACGGCGCAAATCCACCCGCCGGATTCCAGCTGTGGTGGGACCAGACATGACCAGTTTCTTCTGATCCAGACCAGTTCCTTCTAAATCGGACCAGTTCCTTCTCAACCAGACCAGTTCTTTCTAAACTAGACCAGTTCCTTCTAAACCAGACCAGCTCCTTCTGATCCAGACCAGTTCCTTCTCAACCGGACCAGCTTCTTCTAAACTAGACCAGCTTCTTCCGAACCAGACCAGCTTGTTCTAAGCCAGACCAAGGCCAAACGAAGGGTCGAGTGGTCTCGATTCGTGGAATGGGCGTGACCATGTGACTGGAGGTTCGGTGACAGGTTCACGTGTGGTTCATTGTTCTGAGTTTTATTTATTCTGGTTTTACTGGTTCTTACTGGTTCTTCTGGGGTAAAGCTGCAGCGGTTCGTTTCTTCACAGATCTGTAGTTAAAAACTGAACCTCTGGTTTTCCAGAGAAATTTTGCGATTGGCACGTTTTCACTCTGCGACACTTAATTATTCGGGAGTGAGAAATAAATTTGGGTTTGTAGTAAAGCCGGTACGGTGTCGGTACGGTGTGTGTACGGTGTGTGTACGGTGTGTGCGCGGTGTGTGTGCGGTGTGTGCGGTGTGTGCACGGTGTGTGTGCGGTGTGTGTACGGTGTGTGTACGGTGTGAGTGCGGTGTGTGTACGGTGTGTGTACGGTGTGTGTGCGGTGTGTGTACAGTGTGTGTATGGTGTGTGTGTGGTGTGTGTATGGTGTGAGTACGGTGTGTGTACGGTGTGAGTACGGTGTGAGTACGGTGTGTGTACGGTGTGAGTACGGTGTGAGTACGGTGTGAGTACGGCGTGTGTACGGTGTGTGCGCGGTGTGTGTACGGTGTGTGTGCGGTGTGTGTACGGTGTGAGTGTGGTGTGTGTATGGTGTGTGTACGGTGTGTGTGGTGTGTGTACGGTGTGTGTGTGGTGTGTGTACGTGTGAGTGTGGTGTGTGTACGGTGTGTGTACGGTGCGAGTACGGTGTGAGTACGGTGTGTGTACGGTGTGAGTACGGTGTGTGTACGGTGCGAGTACGGTGTGAGTGTGGTGTGTGTACGGTGTGTGTACGGTGTGTGTACGGTGTGAGTACGGTGTGTGTACGGTGTGTGTGTACGGTGTGAGTGTGGTGTGTGTACGGTGTGTGTACGGTGTGTGTACGGTGTGTGTACGGTGTGAGTGTGGTGTGTGTGCGGTGTGAGTGCGGTGTGAGTGCGGTGTGAGTGTGGTGTGTGTGCGGTGTGTGTACGGTGTGTGTGTGGTGTGTGTACGGTGTGTACAGTGTGTGTACGGTGTGTGTACGGTGTGAGTGTGGTGTGTGTACGGTGTGTGTACGGTGTGAGTACGGTGTGTGTACGGTGTGTGTGTACGGTGCGAGTACGGTGTGAGTACGGTGTGTGTACGGTGTGAGTGTGGTGTGTGTACGGTGTGTGTACGGTGTGAGTACGGTGTGTGTACGGTGTGTGTGTACGGTGTGTGTACGGTGTGTGTACGGTGTGAGTGTGGTGTGTGTACGGTGTGTGTACGGTGTGTACAGTGTGTGTACGGTGTGTGTACGGTGTGTGTACGGTGTGAGTGTGGTGTGTGTACGGTGCGAGTACGGTGTGAGTACGGTGTGTGTACGGTGTGAGTGTGGTGTGTGTACGGTGTGTGTACGGTGTGAGTACGGTGTGTGTACGGTGTGTGTGTACGGTGTGTGTACGGTGTGAGTACGGTGTGAGTGTGGTGTGTGTACGGTGTGTGTACGGTGTGAGTGTGGTGTGTGTACGGTGCGAGTACGGTGTGAGTACGGTGTGTGTACGGTGTGAGTGTGGTGTGTGTACGGTGTGTGTACGGTGTGTGTACGGTGTGAGTACGGTGTGTGTACGGTGTGTGTACGGTGTGTGTACGGTGTGAGTACGGTGTGAGTGTGGTGTGTGTACGGTGTGTGTACGGCGTGCTGAGCAGAGTTCGGGATTTTCCCCGTCCGTCCAGGTCCAAATTAAAAACAGAGGGGTGAAAAGTTGGCTCTACCTGAACCCCAGTTACCCAACATCCACCCCCACGTTCTGGGATACGGTTCTGCTCGACTGAACCTCTCCACACACACACTAACACACACATACACACACACACTAACACACACATACACACACTAACACACACACACACACACACACACACACTAAAACACACACACACACACTAAAACACACACACACACCGTCACGCTCAAACTAACACATTTAATAAGTTTAAACACAAACTAAACCGCACTCACATCAAACAGTCAGGAGACAAACTCACTTAGTGCTAACAGAGAAGCAGCGGCGCGCCACCGACGGGTTGTGACGTCACAGTCTGGCGTTTTATAAAATCCACGTCATTTCACACAGTTACAGCAGAGATATGATTATATATCACCTCACACTGATTATATATCACCTCACACTGACCCAAACTCCAACAGAATTTTACTTTAATACTGAACATCATGATCAGCGTTTATATTTATATATTCATTTATTATAATATTAAAGTCATTATGTTAAAGCCGCATGAATGAAGAACTTTGCATCCGTATTTATAACACTTCTGATATTTTAAATAAATAAATAAGGAGATTCAGCTTTAATAAATCACACAGTTGATACACAATCGTGCTGGTTATTCAGATCACAACTAAAGATTCATCATGAGAACGTCGGGGTTCCAAAATCTACTGATCAGAGATCAGCCAGATCAGCTGGTCCAGGTTTAATTTTATATTATATATTATTTATAAATATAGATTTTTTATTTAGTAAAGCGATAAAAGTGCAAAATAGAAATAATTTAATTGTTTACTTTATTTACTTTGTTTAACATGCTGACCGATTTTTTCTACTCAGTTTATTTTATATATTTGATTTTTATTTATTAAATAATCGGACAGATTCTGTCTGTAAAAATTATAGATGTAAATAAAATATAAAAAGAAACATGAAAATTCTACATTTACTAGCCCGAGTCTAAAACATTACACACACACACACACACACACACACACACACACACACACATATATAATCTATAAAATATAATAAATAATATATAATAAATTACTCATTTTTATTTTATTAGTTTGACCACATTTACACACGCTGAGGTAAAAACATAAAATCATATTTAATATCTGGAGTCTAAAAACCGGGAGAAAAATAAATTTTTATATAATAAAAATATAATAAAATCTCATCATCAGTTCATTTTAACCTACAACTACATTTATTATAGTTATTAAAATAAAAAAAATAACACTCTTATACATCACGTGTAATAATAACAATAATAATAATAATAATAATAAATGTAATATTAATAAATGTAATAATAATAATAATAATAATAATAATAATAATAAATAAATAATAATAATTAATAATAATAATAAATGTAATATAATAATACTAATAATACTAATAATAAATGTAATATAATAATAATAATAATAATAATAAATGTCATATAATAATAATAATAATAATAAATGTCATATAATAATAATAATAATAATAATAATAAAGCAAAAACAACTGATGCAGAACAGTCAAATTATTTACCAGAATTGGCTTTTCACTCTTATTAGCTCTATATTAACTTTTTTATAGAATAATTTAAAATATATGATATATGATATACTGTATATGATGTTACTCTGACTGAATCTCTCACCTGTTGTGATTCACTCGGATGATTTAAATAATTAAAAAGCTTTAAATCATCTCGATTTTACACAACATTCATGTTTAGATTTAATGTGCTCATCATGGCTTCCACTTAGTCATAACCCAAACCCTCAGAGTTTCTACTTTCATATAAAATATGACTGAACACACACCAAGAGCTCAACTGAAACCATGTGAGTGTGTGTGTGTGTGTGTGTGTGTGTGTAGGTGTGTGTGTGTGTGTGTGTGTGTGTGTGTGTGTGTGTGTGTGATGAGTGGATCCTGATCATTTATAGTGGATCTGGACTCTCTGGATGGACTGATGAGGCGCTGGACGGATGGGTGCAGCTCTGACGGAAAACACATTTGGACGTTTCTTTATGGCCGACACGCTTGTCTTCTCCTGGCACCCACCACCCCCCGAAATCTGCTCCGTCTCCCCCTCATATAAACCCGCTCTCTACTCTCTACTCTCACTTTATCGATGTCATGGATAAAACATTCCGACCCGAAGGTCATGTGATATTTACGACCTGCTGACCTCACACACATGTGCCAGCGCTATCAGAGAGGGGCGGTGGTGGTGGGTTACCCTGAACCCAGATACTGTAAACTCAGGGGGGGGCGTACAGCCCTAAAAATGCCAATGTAGGGCGCGCGCACACACACACGTCTTAAAGATTTCACACACACCCGTGTAGATGTCGAGCTCCAGATGACAAAGATTTACAAACGCCTAGATCACGTTATTGTTTATTATCTGTAAATATGATGCCAACACACACACACACACAAATACACACACACACACATACACACACACACACAAACACACAAATACACACACACACTCATGATAAAACCTAAACTGGCACCTTTTATCCCCCAAACCTAAATATAAGATGTAAGCCAAGAGCCACCAAAGTGCAGGTCTACTGAATAACAATCTGCTGGACATGGAGAACACTGTCCACAGTCCAGCAAGCTTTATTCTGCCTCAGATTACACACAAGAAGAAAACACTTCTGCTTTAAATTCAGCTCCCTCATCCCTCGAGTAAATCTGAGCGGATAGTTTCACGTCTTTATTTAAGAATACATTAGAAATGATTCATCTGGCTGGATGGGGATTTTAACTTTTACATACTGTGTGTGTGTGTGTGAGTGTGTGTGTGTGTCAGTGTGTGTGTGTGTGTGTGTGTGTGTGTTAAATCCCCAACAATAACTGTTTTTGTTCGGCCTTTAAAACTTCAGCATGGTGTAAATAAAACAGCGGAGAAACGCGGCGTGTTTGTCTTTCAGCTAATAAATGTTTGGACAATTTTGTCAGAGACGCTTCTAGCGCAGGAGGAAGTCATCCACAACAAGTGTTTCCTGCACACACACACACACACACACACACACACTCACACACACACACTGACACACACACACACACAGCATCCTAAACATGTGTTTAAGCCTCCTCCTCTGTTAACGTGGGATGAGAAAATGGACCACTGGACAAGATGCACACAAACACACACGGCTTTTACCGTCTGTGTGTGTGTGTGTGTGTGTGTGTGTGTGGTCCAACGTTCCAGCTGTTGATGGTAAATATTGAAATAAAAAGGCTTTTATATCAAGTCTGTGTAGGTGTGGTCCTGAAATGCCAAATTATATGGACAGAGTTCCTACTTATGACCAAAAGGGTGTGTGTGTGTGTGTGTCCAGTGCAACACTACAATCAGACAAGTCCAAGTCCCCCCAACACACACACACATTTTTACACACATTTGCCTGCTTTGTGCTGAAACAGGAAAGGACCTTCCCCAAACTGTTGCTCCAGCATTAGACTTTCCCTTCATTGGAACTGAACCATGAAATCCACCCACATTCATAATGCCAACCTGCATCTGTCTGCCAGGCTGCCAGATCATAATTCCACAGCAGTGTATGACCGCTGCAGGGTCCAGTAGTGCGGTGCTTTACTCACGTCCTGATCTAAAGCTCACGTGCAGCCGTCACACGTCCGGTTCCAGAACTGCTGCTCGTGTATGGAAAAGTAATCACACCCCGCTAACGAGACCGACCATGTGAGACCGTGTGGCACCAAACTGTGTGTGTGAAAGCAGCTGCTGGACGGGCTAGCGCTGGCTAAGAGCCCGAACCACAACACACACACACACACACACACACTCCAGACATTCCACAGCTAAGACTACACTACGCTTTCTCAGAAGTGCGTCTGAAAGCTGCTCAAAATAAACGTCGGAAAGGACGAAACTTAATTTGATCGTTCATTAGAAGAGGGGAAGGTTTTTAGCTGTGTCGTATCCAATTCCCCGATCGTATTCACTTCCTGTACTGCTGCAGACCTCCACTCCTGACCGAGGAGGGTCGTGATTAACACACGCCCCCTTCAACATGTGTGCACAGTACTGACCGCTTCTTTTCACCTGTGGAGATCCGTATCGCGCACGGAGAGTCACGCACCGATCTCCATTATCCCCTGTCTCTGTGCAGCACCATCGATCAGCCAGCAGAGGGCGTAACTGCAGCACCCATTTCTACTTTATTTCCTGTCTGATTAGAAATCAATAAAACACACCACATGGCCAAAAGTATTGGGACGCCTGATCGTGAGCTTGCTGGACGTTTAGTTTAAAAAACAAACAGTATTAAAACAGAGCGACGTCTGTGTTACTTTGAGGATGTTGAGTTGTGTCCACGTATGGGAATTTGTGCCTGTTTAGGCAGAAAAGCTGGGTGCTGATTGATCAGTCGGTGTTCCGGTTCATCCCAGAGCTGGTGAGTGGGGCTGAGCTCAGGGCTCTGTGCAGGACGCTGGAGCTTTTCTTCACGTCTTTATACAGCTTGCTCATGCTGGAACAGGGAAGGACCTTCCCTAAACTGTCGCTGCAAGGTTGAAAGCATCACGGATAATTTCCTTTATATGATTAATTTATTACAGCTGTTAGTGACTATTGTGGCTGAAACATATAGAAAATTTGAGTAATTAGAAGGGGCGTCCCAATACTTTAGGTCTGATTTTGCTGGATATTGTTTGATGCTGTAAACAGAATAATTAATATAAAATAATAAACATGAAGCTACATCGTTTAATTTTGTGTTTCTCTGATCCGGCGGCTGAGACAAAGACGTCAGAGACGAGGACAAGCGTTCCATCAGCGTGTCCTCATAAAAACACACAACTGTTCCGAGCTCCAGTCCACAGTCTGATTACACGCCTTTAAAAAGTGAACACATGTGCTTATGAAACGTGAATCAGGCACTCGATACACACACACACACACACACACACACACACGTCTCCTGTTTCTCACTTACAGTGTCCCATTGATTAGGGCATTGATCTCCCGTTTCCTCTTCTTGTTTCCCGTAATAGTGCAGCTGGAACCCGGCCAGTGTGTGTGTGTGTGTGTGTGTGTGTGTGGGATAACAGCTGAAGGTTAAATAGAATCATGTCAGTATTAGTGTAGGAACACCTCTAATATATAGTGTATACACTAACACACTCACAGACGTGTGTGTGTGTGTGTGTGTGTGTGAGACAGCTGAAACTTTAATAGACTTGTACCACATCAGTCTGGCGTGTGTGTAAATCTCACACACAACTCAATCATGCACAAAAATTTACTGAGGTCAAAAGTTTACATACACCCTGCGCTCCCTGTCCGGCTTCAGACGTCAACTGTTCCACTTCTCTGCTGCGTGACCTTATAAATACACAACAAATGAACAAACTCCGTCGCTTTTCTACATCGTCGCCTTCTGATGCATTTTTCCAGCGTCGTGACGACTTTTTAATGCCGTCAGGATGAGCTCATAGCCGCTGATGCGCCGGTGCTTTCACATCATCATCACATGAAAATCTTCTTCCCCTTAAAGCTTCTTTCAGCCTCCAAACAGGAGGAAATCAGATGGAGCTAAATCAGGACTATAAGCGTCTTTCAGTCACGCCCGATTCCTCCTCCTCCATCCTCACCACGTATATACACGTGAGGAAACTTTTTGAAGATTCCTCGTATATATTTGGCCGTGGTGAGACTTAAACCTGCATCCTTCACATCCCTGGTGCTCAGATCCTCCACTGTTCCCTGACTGAATGATTAGATAATGTTCCTTCTTTGACTCTTTGTCCCCAAACCCTCATATTCAGTCCTTTCATAAAACCAGAGATACAGGCGAAACCGTCCACAGTCAAACCAGCTTTACGTCGCTCCGAAAGCTTCGACCGACGTTTCTCACTGATCTCACAAAAAATGAAAAAGCAGGAGCATCTTTCTCACACAACAGCTCATGGTGAGCACACGGTCATATAAAGCTCGCTTGACTGTGGACAGTGTGTACTGTGTCTCAGTAGATCTGCTTTTATTTCTGTACTAATGAATTTTTGTGGCTTTAATTAAGCTTTTATTTCTGATCAGAAATCCCTGATCTAAGGGACGGTGCACAACCATTCAGTAGCAGTTTCTGACACATCCAGAGTACTGCACGAGCTTTCTCTTTTCCCGGAATCTTTCGATAATATTATGCACTGTAGATCTAAAATAAAACACCTGAATACTTTAAGAATAAATCAACAATCGATGCATTCGGTTCTGCATCCATGAGAACAGCAGTTATACGTCAACAAGGTCCAGATCCGCCCTCAGTTCTGGACTCGAGTTAATCTGAAATAAATTGATGCACAGTGGAGAGTTTACTTTATAACCCTAAACACAGCGGTAATGCCACACCCTGACTTCCTGGAACACAAACCAGGATTCTCCGTGTCAGCACAGGGAGTTAAATCATCACCCCGAGGCAGAGTCACGGGTTCCAGAGTCACGGCTTCCATTTATTTATTATTTTATTAACCGTTCAGTGTTTGTGCTCATCATATCTGGGTTCACACGAAAGATGAAATTCTGGTTCTTCTGTGTGGAACATCTGCAAGCTTTCAAAGATTCCATAAATCTATCATACAGTGTGTGTGTGTGTGTGTGTGTGTGTGTACATGAACTCCTGTAAACAGAAGAAAGGTGGAGAGCAGAAGAGGTTTAAGGTTCATTAGCACCTATCATGTGATTCCTACTTTGGCCAACAGGGGGAGCTGCTCGTTACAGCAGTTTTAAAGTTTTAAATAAATAAATCCTGTCAGATGTGTGTTACGTGCTTATCTTCTAATTTAGTCATATCCAATTCCCAATTCCCGACTGTGAATCCGCTGCTGTTTGGACAAACTGGTTACCACACTCCCTCCGACACGTGTCTTACAAACATTCCAAAAGTCTGGTCACCTTGTGTGTGTGTGTGTGTGTGTGTGTGTGTGTGTGTGTGTGTGTAAGTTAATTAGCCTTGGTTGGTTTTGTAATGACATGGTTAGCTTAGCAAAGTAAGTATCCTGGAGCTAAAGCACTAGTTGTAGTTAATGTACCAGAACCAACAGCTCTGATCACAGCAGCTAGTCTGGTGTAGCGTACACACACACACACACACACACACACACACACACACACACACACACACACACATGAAAAAATGAAGGATTCTGAAGGAAGGAAAGTAAAAGATTGATGGAGCTTCAGTCTAGGTAGCAAAAACATGTTAAATGCTAATTTAGCACAGATCACAGAACAGCACGTGGGTTTATTTACAGAACAAAAGGTTTCATATAAATATAATAAAAATAACAGCTGTAAAAGAGCAAAGAAATGTGAGGGGAGGAAAAAGTAAATGAACCCCGGCGTGTAAAGAAGGGGAAGAACTGATGAAGCTAACATTCAACTGGAGGGAAATTACAGTAAATTACACACACACACACACACACACACACACACACACCATTTTAATTACTTCTCCACTCAGGTGTAAAGCCTGTGATACTGCTCAAGTCCTCATTAAACACAACGATTTATTTAAGAATATTTAATAATCGCTAAATGTTTCTTTTCTGCGGCTGCTGATCTCAGACACTGAGATTAAACTGCAGTAAATCTTCATTTCCTCACACAGCTCTAAAGGAAACGTTTCAACAATGCAAACATTATAAAACACCTCCTTCACCATGCTTCACAGTAAATCAACAACACACACAGTAAAGCATCGCTCATCCTCCTAGTCACTGAAGCACAAACACAAACCCTCAGCTGGCGTGAGAGAGGAACAGTAATATTAAAAAGAAAGAGTTTAAGCTCAGCTTTGAAAGATGGAAATGAGGAACAGAGGAACAGAGCTGAGGAGATCATGGTGGACGTTCACAGATTAGGTGCTGCTGAAAATGAGGTTTGGAATCTGATGGTTTTTCTGACAAACATTTTACATCATTCACAGAATATTGTGGAACACACACACACACACACACATACACACACAAACACACACACACACACACACTAATATACACACATGAACAAACATGCACACACACATTAATATATACACACAAACAAATGTACACACACTCATACACGTAGAAACAAATACATACACACACAGACATACAAAAAACACACACAAACACATACACATATACACAAACACATACACATATACACAAACACACATACATATATACACAAACACACATACATATATACACAAACACACATACACATACAGTATATACACAAACACACATACACATATACACACAAACAAACACACAGACTTTTGCAGATGTGTGTGTGTTTCTGATGTGTTGCTTTAAGGGTTAACAGCGTCTTTCATCTGTGGGGTAGGCGTTAATATTCACATACACACACACACACACACACACACACAGTGAATACAGTACAGATGTTAAACTAATATTCGGTCACAGCGAGTGCTAAACGCTACCAGTCGTCTCTTTCATGCTGTGGTCACAAACTAAGAGTGAGAGAGCAAGAGAGAGAGAGAGAGAGAGAGAGCAAGAGAGAGAGAGAGAGAGAGCAAGAGAGAGAGAGAGCGAGAGAGCAAGAGAGAGAGAGAGAGAGAGAGGGAGAGAGGGAGAGAGGGAGAGAGAGAGAGAGAGAGAGAGAGAGAGAGCAAGAGAGAGAGAGAGAGAGAGAGAGAGAGAGAGAGAGAGAGAGAGAGAGAGAGAGAGAGGGATCTGCAGCTGAAAAAAATCCTGCATTTCTGCCCCAGTGAGGGAATCAGATACGACGTCTCACCCCGACTCTGCCTCAGTTAGAGGTTTAGTCTCGTTCCTCCAGATCTCTGGTGATGATTAAAACCTCACCAAATTAATCAATCAGGGGTTTGCACCATAGGGTGCGTCTGTAAAATGCATTACTCTCACACACACTTTCACACACACTCCATCATACTTCACAGCTGTGCATTCAGGTAAACTCGTGGATGATACTGTCCACAGTCAAGAGAGCTTTTCCAAAGTTAAATAATTATTATTAATAAATAATTAATAATAATAAAAGCAGTGACTGTTTAAGAATTCTAAATTCAAAAAAATGTGTTTCTTTTTCATTTTAAAATGTTAAAATAAAATTCATTCTCATAATGGTGTAAATTAAAAAAATGTTTTCAGCTTTTAGAAATGTAGAATTTTACAATTTTAAAACATAAAGCTTTTCTAAATTTAATGACATATTATAGGAAAATCCTATAAATCTGAATAAACTTCTGAACTTTATAATATAAAGCTGTTTACATTTGAATTCTATCAGAATAAAACTGTTACACACCAAAGCGACGGTTGTTTCAGAATTTAAGAACGTAACACATCTTATAAATTCAGAATTATTTTAGAATTTTTCCTAAATTTTATAAATGCAGAATTGTACAGTAACCACGACAGTTCTAGTTTTATTATTCTCAAGTGTTAAACTGGTCCTGATTCACAACCATGCAGAATTCTAAAATATGAGCAGGTACAATTTATAACTATTTTTCTTTTTTTTATTTAAGAAAAATGAAAGAAGTTCTAGTATCAGAATTCTACACTGCTGAAGTTAAAGGTCAATTTGACTCTAATTTCAGAATTCTGGAGTGATGAAACCATTAATTCTACACATTTCTAGAATTAGGAGCTTGATTCTTGTAGAGAAGGTAAGAAAGTCTCGGTGTTCTAGTGTGAGAATTCCAAACTGATAAAGTTGTTCCATAAATGCAGACAGATAAATCAGTGTGAGAGCTTCAGAATGTAAAGAATGGTGATGTGGTTCCAGCTGCACTCATCCGGAATCCCAGCAGTAAACATCAGTGCACACTTCGGGAGGGGAGCAGGACTGGGGAGCAGGACTTTAGGAGGGGAGCAGGACTTTAGGAGGGGAGCAGGACTTTAGGAGAGGAGCAGGACTTTAGGAGGGGAGCAGGACTTTAGGAGAGGAGCAGGACTTTAGGAGAGGAGCAGGACTTTAGGAGGGGAGCAGGACTTTAGGAGGGGAGCAGGACTTTGGGAGAGGAGCAGGACTTTAGGAGGGGAGCAGGACTTTGGGAGAGGAGCAGGACTTTAGGAGGGGAGCAGGACTTTAGGAGAGGAGCAGGACTTTAGGAGAGGAGCAGGACTTTAGGAGGGGAGCAGGACTTTGGGAGAGGAGCAGGACTTTAGGAGGGGAGCAGGACTTTAGGAGAGGAGCAGGACTTTAGGAGGGGAGCAGGACTTTAGGAGAGGAGCAGGACTTTAGGAGAGGAGCAGGACTTTAGGAGGGGAGCAGGACTTTGGGAGAGGAGCAGGACTTTAGGAGGGGAGCAGGACTTTAGGAGGGGAGCAGGACTTTAGGAGAGGAGCAGGACTTTAGGAGGGGAGCAGGACTTTAGGAGGGGAGCAGGACTTTGGGAGAGGAGCAGGACTTTAGGAGGGGAGCAGGACTTTGGGAGAGGAGCAGGACTTTAGGAGGGGAGCAGGACTTTAGGAGAGGAGCAGGACTTTAGGAGAGGAGCAGGACTTTAGGAGGGGAGCAGGACTTTGGGAGAGGAGCAGGACTTTAGGAGGGGAGCAGGACTTTAGGAGAGGAGCAGGACTTTAGGAGGGGAGCAGGACTTTAGGAGAGGAGCAGGACTTTAGGAGGGGAGCAGGACTTTAGGAGAGGAGCAGGACTTTAGGAGGGGAGCAGGACTTTGGGAGAGGAGCAGGACTTTAGGAGGGGAGCAGGACTTTAGGAGAGGAGCAGGACTTTAGGAGAGGAGCAGGACTTTAGGAGGGGAGCAGGACTTTAGGAGAGGAGCAGGACTTTAGGAGGGGAGCAGGACTTTAGGAGAGGAGCAGGACTTTAGGAGGGGAGCAGGACTTTAGGAGAGGAGCAGGACTTTAGGAGGGGAGCAGGACTTTAGGAGAGGAGCAGGACTTTAGGAGGGGAGCAGGACTTTAGGAGAGGAGCAGGACTTTAGGAGGGGAGCAGGACTTTAGGAGAGGAGCAGGACTTTAGGAGGGGAGCAGGACTTTAGGAGGGGAGCAGGACTTTAGGAGAGGAGCAGGACTTTAAGAGAGGAGCAGGACTTTAGGAGAGGAGCAGGACTTTAGGAGGGGAGCAGGACTTTAGGAGAGGAGCAGGACTTTAGGAGGGGAGCAGGACTTTAGGAGGGGAGCAGGACTTTGGGAGAGGAGCAGGACTTTAGGAGGGGAGCAGGACTTTAGGAGAGGAGCAGGACTTTAGGAGGGGAGCAGGACTTTGGGAGGGGAGCAGGACTTTAGGAGAGGAGCAGGACTTTAGGAGAGGAGCAGGACTTTAGGAGGGGAGCAGGACTTTGGGAGGGGAGCAGGACTTTAGGAGAGGAGCAGGACTTTAAGAGAGGAGCAGGACTTTAGGAGGGGAGCAGGACTTTAGGAGAGGAGCAGGACTTTAGGAGGGGAGCAGGACTTTGGGAGGGGAGCAGGACTTTAGGAGAGGAGCAGGACTTTAGGAGAGGAGCAGGACTTTAGGAGGGGAGCAGGACTTTGGGAGGGGAGCAGGACTTTAGGAGGGGAGCAGGACTTTAGGAGGGGAGCAGGACTTTAGGAGGGGAGCAGGACTTTAGGAGGGGAGCAGGACTTTAGGAGAGGAGCAGGACTTTAGGAGGGGAGCAGGACTTTAGGAGGGGAGCAGGACTTTAGGAGAGGAGCAGGACTTTAGGAGAGGAGCAGGACTTTAGGAGGGGAGCAGGACTTTAGGAGAGGAGCAGGACTTTAGGAGGGGAGCAGGACTTTAGGAGAGGAGCAGGACTTTAGGAGGGGAGCAGGACTTTAGGAGGGGAGCAGGACTTTAGGAGAGGAGCAGGACTTTAAGAGAGGAGCAGGACTTTAGGAGAGGAGCAGGACTTTAGGAGGGGAGCAGGACTTTAGGAGAGGAGCAGGACTTTAAGAGAGGAGCAGGACTTTAGGAGGGGAGCAGGACTTTAGGAGGGGAGCAGGACTTTGGGAGAGGAGCAGGACTTTAGGAGGGGAGCAGGACTTTAGGAGAGGAGCAGGACTTTAGGAGGGGAGCAGGACTTTGGGAGGGGAGCAGGACTTTAGGAGAGGAGCAGGACTTTAGGAGAGGAGCAGGACTTTAGGAGGGGAGCAGGACTTTGGGAGGGGAGCAGGACTTTAGGAGAGGAGCAGGACTTTAAGAGAGGAGCAGGACTTTAGGAGGGGAGCAGGACTTTAGGAGAGGAGCAGGACTTTAGGAGGGGAGCAGGACTTTGGGAGGGGAGCAGGACTTTAGGAGAGGAGCAGGACTTTAGGAGAGGAGCAGGACTTTAGGAGGGGAGCAGGACTTTGGGAGGGGAGCAGGACTTTAGGAGGGGAGCAGGACTTTAGGAGGGGAGCAGGACTTTGGGAGGGGAGCAGGACTTTAGGAGGGGAGCAGGACTCGGGCCCGCAGAGCTTCAGTGGCGTCTCTAAACGGAGAATGAACTCCTGTTCCGTCCGAGTAAATCTCACCGCGAGTGTTTGCAGAAAAATGTCTAAATTCAGGAGAAAATGTCGCATCAGGCTCACGTCCCACATGCAGGGTAAAGAGGAGAGTCCATACTGCTGTCATAACAAAAGCCTCCCAAATAAATGGGGAACATGCCGAGCCCTCGTAGAACAACGTGTAGAGTTACGGCCACCATCCCGAAGCACGTCTTGAAACAATCTGCAGCGTTTAACTCCACTGTTCACTCAGCTCAAGCATCCAACTATTCAAACACAGAGGCTCTGCCAGCCCCAAAATCCCATCCATCATCTCATTACACACACACACACACACACACACACACACACTCGGAGAAACTGTGTGTGTGTATTAGAGACACCACACATGGTTCTACACATTCATTTCACTTTGATTACAAAACTTTGGAATAATAAACCAGTTCCACAAATCAAAAGTAATCAATCACGTTTAGAACTGAAATATTTAAATCGTTCCAGTTCTAAATAAAATAATAACCATAAAAAAGTTCCTCCTGGAGCTCCAGAACCCGCAGAACACAACACATACTCTGGAAACACACAGTGGATGATTTTATCTCGACTGTCTGATTCAGCGTCTGAGCTTTTTTCAGCGAGAGGAGCAGAAAAGTTCATTTACATCATTTACTTTATTTATTTCATCTAATAGATTTATTACTCAACACAGTTCATCTAAACATCTTTAACAAACATTATTAAACTGTAGAAGAATTTTAAAATGAAGTGTTAAAACACCTCACGTTTCAAAATCTCTGAAACACCAAAAATAAAATGATTTCCTGACTGGATGTGGAGCTGTATTAGATGTGAAGATCAGTGGGTGTTTGGTACAGTATGACCTTCTGATCAGGGTCTCAGTTCCTTCAGTATAACGTTCGCTCCATTTCACCACATTTCAACATTTGTAAAGTTGGTGTCTCGTAACCCAACACGCTCCTCTCACCCCCCCCCCCCCCCCCCACACACACACATCCCTGCTAAAATGTCTTAAGCAAAATATGACTTTGTATAAAAAGCAGAAATGTTCGTTTTCATTTATAGCAAATTTTACATTGTGATAATTTTATATGAATTATATCTATTGTAAACAAATATTTATGATATAAAAATAGTCTGCTGCTTTAATGTGACCTGCAGGTCAGATCTGATCCTATATTAAATATTATATGCTGTATATAATATGATTACACCCTCTAGCAGCAGCTTAAAGGTAAAAATAAATAAATAAATAAATATGCCTATTTAAAATGCAACAAATTTAACTATTTAACTTACATAGATTTAATATCTTTTTTTTTATATATTTAACATGTTTTACATTTATTTTAAAGCATTTAATACATAATAAAAATGTGATTTAACATTAATGAATTGTTAAAATAAAAAGAGGCTGTAATTCATTTGTGAAACATTTCAGTGCTTCTAGGTGAAATATTTTATTTTATTAAAAAGAGCAGAAAGCAGAAAATAATGTAAATATTTTTTTTAATAAAAAGCTATTCAGCTTATTAAAAATAATTATAAAAATCATATTAAACTAAACCCTGTTGATTCTCTTCCTCCTAAAATCCAACAGTTCAGCTTATTAATATAAAAAGTGTTAAAGTTTATTACATGTAATAAATAGAATAAACTTTTAGCCTGTATAAATACACAGTTTTATTTATTTATAATTACTTTACCTTTATATTTTAGTGTTTAACAGAATAATAGAAGCTGAAGTGTTTAAAAGTAAAATGAATGTTCATAATTTCTGTTGTTATAAAGATAAATAAGTTCATGTAATCAGACGTCACTGCTGATTTCCTTCGTCCACTCGGACGAAAATGCAAACCACACGCTCAGATGGTCCTGCTTTACTGAGTGAATGTGTGAGTGTGTGTGTGTGTGTGTGTGTGTGTGTGAGAGTTATTCTGAACTGTAGGGGTAAGTAAGTAAGGAAGGAAGGAAGAATGAATGTGGGATGAGAGACAAAAAGACGCTGAAAGAGAAAGATTGTGGAGGATTATGGGATAAAAGAAAGGATGTCACACTCCATCCCTCCATCACCCAACACTCTGTCTCACACACACACACACACACACACACACACAACATCAAAGTAAAACGTAAAGACTTTCAGGACAAATACTTAAAGGTCATTGCTATACCTCCTGCGTGTGTGTGTGTGTGTGTGTGTGTATGTGGGGGGACAGCACACACACACACACACACACACACAGGCCCTTTAAAAGCCGAATTAGGTCGCTAGTCGCCGTGGCGTCAGCAGGGTCTGCGAGCCTAGAGATCTGATTGGCCGTGAGTTCAGAAGCAAGTGATCTGATTGGTTGTGATCAGGTCTGTTACACATGACCCGGCTCTGGTGGTTCATGTGTCAGAAAGCATCGTTTCCACATCAACAGACAACAACAAGACCAGAACACACACACACACACACACACACGGTCTGTAAACATGTATACACACTTTATACACATGAAGGAAGACCTGCTTTGATCTGAGGAGTTTAATATGGACAAACTTCAGTGACCTGCACAAAGTTCTGACCTCCACCCCACTGAGGACTGAGTGACCTGACCTGAATGGCCACAAATTCACTCCAAAATCATGTGGAAATCTCTCCTAAAAGAGTGGGTGCTGTTATAGCCACAGAGGTGGTAAGATTTTGAAACGTGCAGGTGTCCAAATACTTTCGGCCACATAGTGTGTGTGTGTGTGTGTGTGTGTGTGTGTGTGTGTGTGTGTTCCTGCTGAGCTGTGTTTGATGGTTCGATTAACTACAAATTTAATCATTCACCAAAAGAACCTGCCCTTCATCTCCAACACACACACACACACACACACACACACACTGGTACAGACAGTCTGGCGATGGGAGGCTCGCTGTAATGTTGTGTGTGTTTGTGCAGCGATGTGTAAAATCCACTTCGGCATCAAACTGGGAGGGACAGGTCAGCACAGCGGGCATGTGAATGCCCACACACACACACACACAGAGGAAAACACACAAGTACCAGACATGTTTATGAGTCTGACCTTTTTATGATTTGGTACTCTGAGTCCAGCTTGGAGTCTCCAGCCGCCAGAGTCGGGTCGAGTGTGTAGGGTTCAGCACGTCCTGTTTCAAATCATTCAGTCCAAAATATAAACAGAGATTTTAAGGTTTTTAAGATCTACAGCCAGAGTCCCAAGCCTCAACGTCCACAAGGTCTGTCCTCATCCGCCGAGAGTCCTGAAGTCCAAACTTCAAACCATTCCAGAGTACAAGAGTTCCAGAACCTCAAGCTAAAGAGTTTGGGTCGAGTTCAGGTGTTCTAGATTCCAAGTCAGGTCCAGAGTCTAGAGGGTTAAATACTGGGTCAAGTTCAGAATCCTAAACTTAGCTGTACGACTAGAGTAGAGTCTAGAGTACCTGGTACTGAGTCTAATTCTAAAAAAATTAAAACATTATAGACCTTCAGACTAAAACCAAAGGGTTCAGTTCTAAAGCTAAAGAGTTTGGTTCCAGTACCAAAGGGTTTAGTTCCATCACCCGAGCTCATCACGTGTGTGTGTGTGTGTGTGTGGTTTTATAGTGTTGTTTGTTTTTGAGTCTCTCTGGCGAAATTAACTCCAATTTACCACAAAACTAAAAATATGAGCTCATGTTTATGAGTGTGCCGAGCTTTAACACACACACACACACACACACACACACACACACACACACACACACACACACACACACACACACACACACACACAGAGTAATCAGACTTGTGTTCTTATTCCCATCGATGAAACAGATGCCGGTTAACGTTCAACGATTAAACACATCTGGCAGTCGGGTGGCACGGCTGTCTGATGTGCCAGCCAAGCGCCACAAGTCTCAATGCCAGCCGGCCTGGCGGGCGCTCCACACACACCACTGCCCTTGTCTGAGAACGGACCGGCCACTGGCACTGCCAAGACCTGGGTTCCAGGGTGCCAGGATCACGCCCGGGTCTCTAGGAGCCTGGATCAGTTTAGCACCCGGTTCACCTGCTCTGCTCAGTACATGAGGATTAAACACTGATCGCTGTGCTCGTTCACATGAAACTACTTTATTTTATATATTAGCATAATAAAACTGTACCTCCCTGTCCTGCTCACACCCTGTCTGTGTTAGGATATGTCCAAAGTCCAGGCCAAGTATTTTTCCAGGCTGCTGATTGGCTGATATAAAAACTCTTGGGTTGTGTGTCTGTGTATATATGAAGGTGCAGCTCGCCACCTAGTGGACTGAACTAGAAACGCTTCAGCACTTCTCCTATTCCGCCCTAACCAATTCATTCAGTTAACCTCTGACCTCTACCAAGCACACCACACCCATACTGGCCATGATGAGGGCAGCAGGCTAGCACATGCTTCCTCCTGCCCGGTGAAGGGTTACCACATTAAACCGCCGCTCATCTTTTAAATCTTCTATAGGAAACTGTTCAACGTAAACATGAGGCGTGTACAGAGAGGAGGGATGAGTTTATTTCAGAAATAAAACCATATTTACAAAATTAAACATCCAGCAGAAATCCATCACACCCACACACACACACACACACACACACACACACACACACACACTCACACACTCACACACTCACACACTCACACACTCACACACTCACACACTCACACACACACTATTTGAACTGGTTGTCGATCAGCGTTCCCTTCATCTTGGCCTTCTTAGCTTCTAGCTCCGCCTGTACGATGCAAACACACACAGAAGATATCAGGACTTTGTAGGACAGGGTGACACGTGTGACCAGGATATAAATCCCTCCGTATTTGTGCATATGTGTGGTGAGGAAAGTGTGTGAGTGTGTGAGTGTGTACGAGTGTGTGAGAGTGTGTGTGTGTGTGTGTGAGTGTGTGTGTGGGTGTGTGGTTACCAGTTCCTGTAGGCGTCTCTTGCTCATGCCCTTCCTCTCCAACTGCTTCTCAATCACCTTAGCGTTCTGAGCATAGGAGTCCGCCACCTCCCTCTGTAACACACAGCCAATCACATCGCTGTGTTAAAACCCACAATCATTTTTTTCTGTAACAGCCAATCACATCGCTTGATTAAGTATCTATCAAGTTTCCATCCAAGTATCACAGTTTCTTTCAACCCAAAGACAACAGCCAATCAGGAAGCTTATTCCCATCAGCCAGCCAATCACCTTACACTGGAGCATTTCTGTCAGGTGGTGCCAGTGCCATGTAGGTACCACCCCAGTGTGAAACTGGCACCACTTAATCTACCAATCACAGTGCAGGTGAAGAGAGGACTCACCGCTTCGATCTCCTCCTCTTCCTCATCGATGGTTGATACGGTAACAGAGCTGAACTTTCCCATGTCTTTGGTACGCTTGGTCATCATCACCTGCACACACGCGCACACACGCACACAGAGAGAGTGTAAGCAGCAGCTCGACAGTCACCCTGTAGGAAATCCCACATTTATCGTGTGTATCTCGTACCCGGACTTTCTTGGGCGTTTCCTGTTTCTGACTGTACACGCTGGTGTTACCGAATCCCTCGCCGAACTTCACCAGAGCGCCGTCCACTATAAAGGTGACCGGAGCGTTCTTCATCTGGTGCTGGTAGAACAGGAGGAGACCACACCTACACACACAGAGGAGGAACCGTCACAGTCAGCAGGTGAGCTGCTATAAAAGGATCCACCAAAGGATCGGTCTGTACAAAGCAATGACGGGGCGTGGCTCACCACTGTGTTCCAAACTTCAGGAGAGAAACTACATTTCTCAATGCAAGATTTCTAATCATTTATCTAATAATCTTTCACCACCTGCTGTACATGATATTGTGGAAAGATTCAGCAAATCTGATGAAATCTCACACTACTGACATCAGGGGGCCCTGATGAACAATCATAGATCTTATAGAGTTCTTACTTGCCACACTTCTTCCGATACTGACGCTCGATTCCCTCCGGCCTGAAACATATTAAACACACTTATTAACACCCACACACACACACCCCCACACCCCCACACACCCACACCCACACACACCCACACACCCACACACACCCACACACACACACACACACAATCAGTGCTGAAATCCACACACTTTGAAACACACTTAACCTTTTCAGGTACACACTCTCGTCCTCGTCTATGTTACAGAACTTGTGGGCGTGTTTGGCTCCGTCAATCACTCGCGCCTTGTCCCGTGGCCTCATGGGTAATTTCTCTAGCTGGCAATCTAAAGGAAACACACACACACACACACACACACACACTGTATAAACTGTTTATTATCTAAATAAACACACACCACACAGAGCTCGGATCAAACAAATCCTGCAATTTTCTGGTGAATAGTAAGATTAAGAGTTTTGGGTGGTTGGTAGCTCAGAATTTAAGACACCACACTAGTGATGGGAAGGTTACTGGTTTAAGGAGCCGCACCACCACCAGTTTGTCACTCTGGGGCTTTAAACCTTAACCGTACTGAGCTGTATTTCATCATCAGTGCAACTTTGCTTTGAAGAAAAGCGTCAGATAAATTCCAGAACGTAAACAGCGATTCTTCTCTAAACTCTTTTATCAGTAAGGCATTTTGACCTGCAGAACTTCCGTTCACTGGATGCTTTTCTCTTGTTCGTATCGTTCTGTGACAAAATCAAACCAGCCTGATATCAACAGCCATGTTATGATCAGACTCATTTAGATCAGATCAGATCAGACTGTTTCCCTGTTTATGTTTGATATGAAAATAACTTGAAGCTCCTGATTCTGTATCTGAATGATTTTCTACCTGCTTTAGTAACTATTAGAAGCGTCTCTTTGTGTGTTTGATCAGTAATAAACATTATATTTCATTTCTTTTAGACTTAATGTGTAAATTCTACACTTACAAACACTGGCTTTATTACAGTGAGCTGTAACAGTGTTCCGCACAGCTGTAGTTCCCTAATCATGAATTTTACATTATTTACAGTAAAACTGTCTCATCATTATAAAGAACAAACATGAGATGAAACAATCTGCGGTGATCTTACTTCTTATATTCATTTAATTATTAATAAAATATAACTCATCATGTGAGACGTTCGCAAAATTGTGAGTTTGTTTTGTACCTTTACTGCTGATTTAAAGCAATCTGCACCACACCAGAATAAAAAAGAATTACAAAAAGAAAAACTGACACAACTAATAAATAAAGTTTCATTTTAGTCGATAAGAAAAACTATTATTTACGATGCTAAAGCTAAAGCTAACTCACCCAGTACCAGAACCATGTGTCCACATAAACAGTAATAAACATGAAGCGGCTTCTCTCCATCGTCATACTCCTCTCTGTCTCTGGTATCAGAGCACACCACACTGCGGGACACCACCTTCGGCATTTTGATTTAAAATGATAGAAATTAATCACGCTCTTGAACTGCAATTCACAACAAAAAACATACGGGGGCGTAAGGAACGCTTCCTGAGAGTCGCTTAATGATGACGCAGAAGTAAAACCAAAGATCGTGAACGTACAGAGACTCTCTAATCCATGTGTATGTAATAATGCCCCCACTGCGCTTCTGAGGTTTCTCCGCCAGATGGCGCTATTGTCCTAAAATACATCCAATCACGAGCCAAGGTTCACATCTATGGGTGCAGGTGGAACAGTGGGTGCAGCACAGCAACAAGGGTCCTGGGTACCAGGATTTGATCCTCATCTCCATTCTCTGTCTGTAAGGATTTTATATGTCCCCATTAAACTTACCTGGGCTTCCTAAAGAGACGTGCAGAAGGTGGATTGGCTGCTCTAAATCATATAAAAAGACGTTTCCTGCTGCGCTTGTGTACTGCACACAGACCAGCTCATTTATTCACTCATGAATTCATTTATTTTCACTTCTGATCAAGGTCACCATGCACTATCAGAGCACCATCCACCACAGAGCAAAACACGTTCAGTTACTCACACTAGGGGCGGTTTAGAGCAACCAATCCACCAACTGGAATGTTTCAGGAGGGGGAGAAAACTCACTCGGTTCAGATAAGATCATCAAAAGCTTCTGATTCATGTCTGTGTGGAGTTTAATCTGTATGCAGGTAAATCATCTCATTTCTATAAATTCCTCTTTTTGAACCTGGTCTACAACATTGTTTATGGAGGAGGTTTGTGTCAAAGTCCAGAACTAACTGTTCACTGCTGCCTAGGTGCTTCTGTGAGGAGATAATCAGTGTGTGTGTGTGTGTGTGTGTTCCCCTCCACATCTATAAAAATAAATAAATGGAAATAAAAGCCCTGAAAGAAACATGAGCCGCTCAAATCTCAGGACGGAGAAAAATGAATTCTTTATATTGAAGCTCCACCAGCCTGCAGCACTTCATCAGGACAATACTGATCAATAAAGATACACAATAAAGTCATAAATCCACCTCATTTCCACACATTCATCCTCCAGAAAGCAGAAGAATGATCAATTACATCCAGGCCTCAGTTTTAAACTCACCTGTTTATTAAATGTTTAAAAAACTGCACATTAATACAAAAGAAATAAATTAATTCTGAATTTCAGGTACAGACTCGGTTATTAAAAGCACCACGTTCATTAAAACACTGGACACGTGGAATACAAAAAAAATCTGCCTGTTAGAACATCAGAAATATAAAATAATATTACACACACACACACACTTCAGTTCGAAGCTCAGTGAGACTGATTATGCACATTTATAACTTAATATACAATAATATACAGTTCTGTACACACAAACACACACACACACACACTCTGCCGTTCCACTGTAAAAAAGTATTTGCACCCTTATTGATTGATTTCAGATTCTTAAACAGAGAGACATTTTACACACAGAATTCAGTGACCACATTTTTCTTTAATAAAACTGTCCATTCATTTAGGACACAAGACGTTATAAAGTTATCCAACACCTATATCACCCCTCAATCAGCAGTAATAGCATCTGAACTCTCTCTATAACCTCGTATGAACCTTTAACGTCACTGTGGAGGAAACTGAGCTCCAAAATTCTTCATCAGGGACGAGCTGCTGCTGTGAAGTTCAGGGTGTCCAGAAACTTTCGGTAAGAGATTTACTTTCTAAAGTCTTCTCATCAACATTGCACTGTTCTCTCTCTCTCTCTCTCTCTCTCACACACTCTCTCTCACACACACACACACACACACACACGGTTAGCCTTCACATTTACACTTATTTACATTTTCACAGCTTCAGTTTCCAACACAGCCTTCTGATTGGCTGATGGACTAGAACACTGCGCTCTGATCGGATAAATTATCAATATAGGCAACACATGCCTTACCCACAAGTCCACGAATCACTCCGCAGTGTTTCTGTAAGCTTATATCACTTCTATAAATGACAATTAGCCAGTTTTTTCTTATATACACTGTAGAGCCAAAAGTATTTGGACGCTTGACTGTGAGCTTGTCGGACGTCCCAGAGGGACCTTTGTTTGACCTTTTCAGCTAGAACAGCAGCCGCTCTTCTGAAAGGCCTCTTACAAGACTGTAAAGTATGTCTGTAGGAATTTATGCGCTGATCTGGGCACCAATGGATCAGTCGATGTTCCGGTTCATCCCAGAGCTGGTGAGAGGGGCTGAGCTCAGGGCTCTGTGCAGGACGCTGGAGCTTTTCTTCACGTCTTTATAGAGCTCGCTCATGCTAGAACAGGACAGGACCTTCCCCAAACTGCTTTTGCAAACTCAAAAGCATGTAATTTCCTTTATATAAATGATTTATTACACCTGTTAGTGACTGCTGTGGCTGAAACACGTGAATTTAAATATTATAAAGAGCGTCCCAATACTTTCGACCATATAGTCAGTGTACAGTTGGTCTCTCTGATATAATCAGGTTTGTTTAATCAGCCCCTCGTTTCGCTTTGATTTCGTCTAGTCTACACTGTTCGGTCGTGTTTAGGTTTTTTTTTGGTTAGATTCGGTTTGATTTGGTCTCATCCGCCCCCCTTTGTGACGCCCCTCACTGGTCCAGCACCTCATGTTGGTCCCTGACTGGTGTGACTGGTCTAAAACAGGAAGCAGAGATTGGGTGAGGTTCGCCCCCCTCAGCCTCACAGTTTGGTTTCGGGTCCTCTCGCCGCCAAAACCGGGAATGAGCCCCGTATCCTAGCAACCTCCACCGCACACAGGTGCCCGAACACTTTATTATACCAGTCAGGAGAGCGCCCCCTACAGACACACAGAGGAACATCAGGAGTGTGTGTTAATTCTGTGGCATTATTACACCTGTCGTGTGTGTGTGTGTGTGTGTGTGTGTGTGTGTGTGTTACCTCAAATCAGCTCTGCAGTAGTGTGTTAGTCGACTCCGCCCCTTTCCACACGGTTCAATCAGAATGCGGGATGTTAAAAGCACCGCCCTGAGCCCCGCCTCCAACTGCACGTTCCCGTGATCCACGGAGGAGGAGACGAGAACACACGAACCCCGGGGGAGATCTGTGGACCAGCGTCTGACACACACAAAGAGAGTGTAAGTGTGTGTGTGTGTGTGTGTGTGTGTGTGTGTGTGTGTGTGTGTGTGTGTGTGTGTACCTGAGCACCACGAAGTCCCGGCGTGGGTGTGGCGCCATGCTGTCGGTGATGTAATGAAAAACCTCGGTGTTATTTTCCAGGCTCTCGATGACGCGACTGTGCAGCAGGTCCTCGTCCCACAGGGGGCGCTCTCGCAGCACCCGGTGCAGAACCACAGAGGGCGGAGCCTCCATCTCCACGGAGACGCGCCACAGACGAGTCGGGTGCCCGTCCCCGACCTGAAACCAACCACAGGAGGGTGAGGGTGCGATGGACGGGGGGTTCGGATGAACATTCTATGAAAGTGCCTCTTTATCACATGACCGATCTGCCTGGTGTGGAGATGCGTGGTCAAGGTCTCTGCGCGTGTGTGCAACACCGTACCTTTTTATAAGCCAGCTCGGTGTGTTGGGGCGCGGGCGTGGCGTGCCAGCCTCTGTTCTTCTCGGCCGTGTCCTTCAGTAAACACTGCACGTTGTCCTCCAGGTACACCCGGTAGTCCACCCGCTCGCCACGCCCGTTCACGCCCAGCGCGTGCAGCGCCAGCGGCCGAGTGTCCGCGAGCACGTACGAGCTGCACGCCTGCAGCATCATCTCCTGAGGAATCTGGAAAACAACACAAGCACATGGGTTCACATCCCACCGCACTCTGAGCGGATCTCCTGGCTAACAGCAGCCCTGTAAAACTGTGAAGCGTGGTGGCGGCAGCATCACGCTACGCAGGAGGCCGGTAATGGATGAGCGCAGCCAAATTCTGGACGGACAAAACGACCCCCAAGCATACAGCCAAAACAACACTGGCATGAGCTCCAGAGCATAATACTACCACCACCGCGCTTCACAGTTAGTCTAGGACTGAATATACGGTCACTTCAAACCCCGAAACTGCAGAGAAACGCGCCCCCCTCCCTCAGAGGTACGTACCTGGAAGAGTTTCTTGCACTCTGAGATCATGTGACTCAGGCACTCCGTGGCTGCCATGTTCTCACTCAGGTCCTTGTGGTCGGGTTTGGCCCCGCCCTTCCGGCCGATCAAGCTGAAACGAAAGGATTTAAATATCGGTGAGGTTAAAGAGGTCAGACGTCGACCGAACAACTGAAAGACGAAGCGTAGACGCGAGTAGATAAACACCCCCCCCCCACACACAAAGTCCCTGTCCTCAGAACTCTAGTTATAGGTGCACCCTATGGCGCTTCTTCCATGTTCTCCTCAATCAATTTAATAGAACCATAATAATAGCGTTCACATGGTTGCTATGGTAACCACCCAGGACCACAGACCGACCCGTGCGAGGCGGCGTCTCGTCGGGAGGCGTTGAGGTGCAGGACGGACGGCGCCAGGCACACGGCGAGGGTGTCGGCGGTCATCTGGTTCTCCTCGGCGCTGCTGATGTCGCTGAGGAAGAAGAGCAGCGTCTGAAGAACCTCGCGGTTCTCGTCGGGTAACAGGAACACGGTGCAGCGGACCGCCGGGAGCCTCTCCTGCTGAGGAACGTCTACAGAGCGCACGCACACACACACACACGTACACACACACACACACACGTACACACACACACACGTACACACACACACACACACACGTACACACACACACACACACATGCACACACACATACACACACACACGTACACACACACACACACGTACACACACACACACACACACGTACACATACACACACACACACACACACACACACGTACACACACACACACG
>NC_086013.1:525196-540196 GCF_030014385.1 Trichomycterus rosablanca
ACGAGGGGTTTGAGACTTGTGTTGATTGATGTGCCGATTCACTTTAGTGATTCGATTCTTTTGAACTGCTATTAAAAGTGAACTGATTCGATCAATTGATTCACCACTCAGGGAGTCGTTTAGAAACATTTATCAAATAAACCATTATAATTATTAAATAAATCATTATAGTTATTAAATAAATCAACATCATTATTAAATAAATCATTATAGTTATTAAATAAATCAACATAATTATTAAATAAATCATTATAGTTATTAAATAAATCAACATAATTATTAAATAAATCATTATAGTTATTAAATAAATCAACATAATTATTAAATAAATCATTATAATTAATAGTAATTATTTATTAATAACTCTAGTAATTCCACAGTGTTGAATTCTCAGTACGGTTTATTGATTATTGATTATCAGTCGGATGTTGTTTCATTATTGGACATCAGTGCAGCGGTAACTCAGCGGTACCGGATTGTAATCGGAAGGGTGCCGGCTCAAGCCCCACTACTACCAAGTTGCCACTATTGGACTCTTGAGCAAGGCAAGCTTTACACCACTACATGAATAAAATAGATGCATTTTCTTGTTGTACACTTTTTCTACCAATTTGGTCATTTCCGGTTCCCTATTGTAACTCCTTTGCAGGTACCAGTGCATCATTTGTGCACTGGTCAAAGAGAGCGGCAGACCAGCATTTACTTTCACTTCTTTACACCACAGAGAGTCGCTCTACGTCCTCGAGCAGACAGCAGGAGGCGCTGTCGGAGCTGCAGTGAGTGGGTACGTTTAAAATCCTCTCTGGCGTGTCCGTACCTTCTCGAGACACTGACTCCGCAGGTACCTCATGGCCTGCTGGATGCTCTGGGGCAGCGGCTGACCGCTCCGCTGGACGTTAACGATGGGTGGAACCCCGAACACTCGCTTATCCCTGTAATCTGGAACTTTGGAACGCTTCATGAACTTCGGCACCGCCCTGAGAAATCAGAACACGGAGATCAGAGACGCGCGCGGCCGGGCTCGTCCAATCAGCGTACAGCTCTGTGTGTGTGTGTGTGTGTGTACCAGTTCCAGCCGTGCTTCCCAGTATCAGAGTGCTTCTCCAGTATGGCGGTGAGTCTCAGTAAGCTGTATTTCTGCAGCAGGTTCAGCTGCGCCGCCGACTGTCGGTTGATTTCCTGCGACGCCGAGGACACGCTGGGGCGATGGGAGTTCTGAAAACTGTGCCAGCGCAACTTCCTGTGGTACAAAAACAGAAAGTGTGAAAGTGTGAAGCGAACTGGCCAAGCAAACGAGTGAAGAGACAGAAACTGCTTCTATATTTACGTTTTAATGGTTTTAACACCTGATAGAACTGTACCGTCACAAACTGTCTGTTGTGCTTTTTATTCATCTAGATTTAATTCCGAGGCGGATTGACACGCCCAGTCGCTCCCATTAGGATTACGCTGCCAGATTTTACGTCAGGTCGCTGAGGAATAAATTATTTAGGTTTGCAGCGACTTTAGGAACTCTTTATGGATCTTATTTGGGGGACAAAGTGTAACAGAATGGAAAAACGCTCACTACATCACTTAGAGGTTGCCAGATTGAACACAAATAGTGTGTGAAATGAGCGTTAAACAAAAACAAACAATATTTTTCACTTCTGAGAACCGTTCGGATCACGTTAGGTAAATTTTCTGTCGTGGATTTGTGATGGTTGGCTGTACAGACGGGTCTCATGTCTCCTGTAGCCCATGACAACAAAATCCATGTTGCGATGTCATCAAACTCATCTTCCTTGAGTCCTGTCATACAATATGGCCGCCTTCAATGTCGTCATGTGGGCGCCTTATTAAACACCCAAAGTAACGGAACCTGCGGGACTTAATGTGGTTCTTTAGCTGTTGTTAGTTCTGCCCGTCGCATACGCTCGCTCGGTGATGATCATCTTCCTCTGTGAGATTTTCACATCCTCAGTATTACTGTAACCGTCCTCGACCTCTTTAATACGAACTACAGTGGAAACAGGCATGGAATCCTCCGAAAACAGCTCGTCATACCAACATTTCAGTGCTTTTATAAACCAGTCGCTCTAGAAAGACGTTTCCCCATAAACTCTTTTAAAGCTGATGAATAATCAATGGTAGAAAATGACTAAAATAAAAGGTCCCAGTTGTTTCTCACCTGCTGGGTCGGGTCAGAGACGCTCCCATTCCCGAATCCCTCCTCTCCCTCATCTCACCCTCGCCGTCTCCGTCGTTGAGAGAATTCCCGGCGCTCTCGTAATCCGAGCGCTCCTCGTCCTGGAGGGCGGCGGCGGCGGCGGCGGCGCTCGACTCGGTGGCGGATTCGTTCTCCCGGAGCTGCCGGTCGAGGGAGTACGACCACTGGTCGATGTCGTCGCGCAGGCCGTGGATGTGCTGCAGGATGGCGTCCAGATGTTCGAACGCGTCCTTCGAGGTCTTCACGGAGGCGTCCGGAGTCCGGGAATCCGGCGGGCTCGCGAAGGCGTCGGGGACGTTGTCGTAAACCGAGCTTAACGAATCGGTCGAGTTGCGCCTCTTGGGCAGAACGAAATCCTGCGATTCGCTGAGGCAGCTGCTGGCGCCGTCCAATGAGAATTCGCCGTCCTCTCCCGACCAGCCAATCTGCTCGCTGGGTTGAGATGAAGGGGCGGGGCAAAGACTCTCAATGGAAAGCGACTTTGGGAAAGTTCCGGGTTTGTGATCCGAGGGGAGGTGTACGACCCGATCTTCCTTTCCGGTAGAGCTTCTCTGATTGGTCCGTCTCTCCCAGGCCAGCTGATAGTCCTCGAGATAGAGACACGCCCTCTGAGGCTTGAACAGAGCCGCTGATTTGCTGGGGTCCGTACGACATATCGTTTGCGACCTCCAAGCGGTATCTGCCGTCGACGCGGTGCGTCCTTTTGTCGTCCTTAAGTCTGCGCGCAAACCCGCCTTCCGGACACGCCCTTCCGTAGAAACGCCCCTAGCGACCGCCTCCTTCTCGCGAGTCTTCTGGCGCAGAGACTCCTTCCTGCGTAGAAAGACTCTGGAAGCGCGTTTGGTCTTTTCCCGAACCGAGTGAGACGACGACGAGTCCTCGTCACCCTCCGTGACCTCGCGGGAGGTGCCAGCGTCCGGAGAGATGGTCTCCCGGGTCACGTCCAGGCTCAGGCTGCTGAGGCTGAGGTCAGAGGTCAGCGAGGTGACGTCACTCAGGACGCTGTCGCTGCTCGCCGAGGGACGCAGGTTGGCGACGCCGTCGTCCGGGGAAGCGCTGGACTGGAGGCGGGACCAGGTTCTACTGGAGCGCTGGAAAGCCCAGCGAGAGCTCAGGGCACAGGCGTCGTCCTCCTCCGAATCCTCGCTCTGCACACACACACACACACACACACACACACACACACACACACGCACACACGCACACACGTTAAACTGACTCAATTACACTGACTCAGTTGAACTGAACTGACTCAATCAGATGCCACCAACCTGTTTGCAGCGGAAATGAACCTCCAGACTCATAGCGGCACATTTGTTCAGGGTCATCAATCTCCTAAACACAAACACACACACACACACACACACACACACACACACAATCTGAGTCATTTCCAATTCCCTATTACAGTTTCTTAGACGCTCGACACCGACCCGCCCCTCTCTGACACGTGTGCAGTCGCCGATGGATTCTCAGCCGTATCACTGTTGCAGCGGCATCTATGAGGACAAACCCAAGCCCACCTTCGCTCCCTCAGGCGCGGCCAACTTTCAGGGGCTGTGGGTTCGAAATAATCGACATTATTATGTACATTCAACTTCCGAGATTCTGAGGTTGTTCGTACCTGCAAAGCGCTCGCACCGAGTCATGATCCAAAAACTCGTGGTCCCTCCTGACCGAGGAGATATCGATGGGAAAGAGCGAGGCTGCAACAGTGAAAGGGAATAATTAGTCAAAGAAAATCAAACCAAAAACATGTCCCACACACACACACGAGCCATTACAGTCGTACTGAGCACACTGAGCATGCTCAGAATCTAACCAGAGACTCTACACACACACACACACACCTATTGATTTGCTGTGAATACGACGGCCACCTGACTATTTCAGATCCTCACATCAGTGTGTGTGTGTGTGTGTGTGTGTGTGTGTGTGCGTGCGTCGACTCGACCCCGCTTCCCGCTTTTGTTTCGACCTCCTTCCCCTTCAGCACCACAGTTCAGGCGCCGACCCGATCGAACCACACGAGCGGCACTTCCTCTCCGAACGCTCTCCCAACAGAGTTCGGAATAGGACGTCGCCGTCTCTGTGGTAACACGCCTCCAGGAGGCGGGGCTACGACAAACTTCTGAGGTCGGATTCATCTGAAGCTGGCGGAGGAGACACGCAGACTAGCACACGCCTCCTGAAGCTGTGGTGGATTCATACACAGAACCGCAGCCGGGACAGAGCTCTGTGCTGCTCAGTCCAGACAGCAGGGGTCGCTGTTACCCCCACCCACCACAAATCAGTCTTGCACTGGCGGCTCTGATCCCTCAGCGTGGAGGTGAAAGGTTATTAAAGGGCAGCGTGGATCTGACAGGCTACATGCGAGTGTGTGTGATCGGTTAATGACCTGATTAATTAATGATGTCACCGATTACCTTCATAGAGCTGCACGTATTGAGGGAAGCCCGCCGCTCTCAGCCAATCACACGCCTCCTTGGCCTCCGCCTCTGCACCACACACACACACACACACACACACACACAGAAAGAGAGAACGCTTAATTCAGAATAAATAAACGCACCACAATCGAGACCGCGTTCATTTCTTCTACTGAGTTTAATCTCTCAGATCATCAGGAGCTCTGAGATGAACAGGAACTCGTCAGGTGATCACGCCTACGGTGAAAACCAATCACAGAAAAGCAGAATTCTGCAGAACCGCTCATCAGAGGAGCTTAGACACATCCCGACATCAGACGTTTGGAAACGGGAACTTACCTTTCACCTGTGTGCTCCAGCTTTTATGTTTAAAGTGCTGTTTTAGCTCCCAGGAACTGTTCCTGCGCTTTCATCTCTCACCCGTCACCCGCCGTACGCTTTCATCTACACTCCAATCAAACCCCGACTTCTCTTCTCCTGAAACTGATCATCTTTTCGGCTTCATTACTTTTATTCTGTACCCTCGTGCACACTGAGACTGAAGCGGACACAACTTAGGACGTGGCAGGTTTTTCAAAGCAAGATCTGTTTGTGGTTTAGAACCACAGCGGTACCACAGTTCCTCATAATTACACTCTAAACTAGAACTCAAGGGCGCTCAGGTGGCACAGCGGTCTAGTACACACACCCACTATCGCTGAGACCCAGGTTCGAATCTCAGAGGTGCTATCAGCCAGCCGGACATCTAGACAGACATGATAGCCTGTCCAGGGTGTTCCAGACCAGGACAAATCGGTTCATGAAAATAAAACAAAATGAATATTGAAAACATCTAAATGATTCCTCACTGATTCCTGATTCATTCAATCGACTCAAGTGATACTTTGACTGCATCAGTTATTCCTTTCATGTCCAAATGACTCTTTAATAATTCTGAACCAGTTCTTTGCTTTATATCCTGTACTGATTCGTTCCGATCTAAATGACTCGTTAATGATTCTGAACCGATTCTTTGCTTTATAACGTGTACTGGTTCGTTCCGATCTAAATGACTCCTTAATGATGCTGAACCGATTCTTTGCTTTATATCCAGTACTAATTCGTTTCGATTAAAATGACTCTTTAATTATTCTGAACCAATTCTTTGCCTTATAACCTGTTTGATTCGTTCAAAACTAAATGACTCTGAGTCACGAACTCGTGTAGCGAAGCTTTTTCTATCGTTCTGTAACACGCTCTCTGTATGTGTGATGAATAAATCTCATCGTTCCTTCTGCTCCTGTTCTCATCGTTATTTCTACTTTCCATCCAGAGGATCATGGTCATACATGACGTACACATTCAGGGAGACATGAACAAGTCAGAGAGGTACCATCGTAGACCGTTCGCTAGGACAGGGTTCTTATCTCCAGTCCTGAAGGTCCTACAGAGCTTTCCATGCCCCCCAGCAGGGCTGTAGGACTTCAGGACTGGAGTCAGGAGATCCTGCACCAGGAAATCTTCATTCTGTTTTAAAACAGAAGGAATAATAAAATAATAACGTGAACCACACGCGTGTGTTTAAACTCACCGTAACCGCGCTGCCGCCTCCGCAGCAGAGAACCATCCCGGTCCCGGCGGCGGCGGCGTACCGAGCACGTCTCCATACCTCTAATCCACTAACAATCCAAACATCTCAGAGAAAATCCACCAGAACTCTCTGTCTGATCCACCGAGGGTCCATCACAGCCCGAAACCGAGCAGATCCAGAGCAGAAGCATCCGCAGAACCTCACTGACCGCTTATGACATGTAATAAAGGCTCTATAACGCTCCTGTGCAGCTAGAGCAGGCTGGGTGTTGCTAGCAGGATGTGGCAGCAGAACAGGAGAAGTTTCCTCACACTGAAGTAAAGGGGAGGGGAATTTTGGAGGGTGGGGGGGTCAATCTCACACTTCCTGCCCCATTTGGCCCCTTGGACTAAAATGCCCCGCTTTACAATGAACATTCTACAGGAAACACACACACACACACACACACACACACAGTGAGGTCAGTGTGTGTGAGACGTGTGAGACGGTCACCTACAGAGCCAATCACCAAAATCACTAAAACTAAAAACTATGAAGATTTTTCTTTGTTTCATAAGTTTACAGACACCAGAAATCTGAGCGTCCCAGGATGAACAACTTCTGCAACGTCGCCACAAAAACAAAAAATTTAAAACAAGTAAAAAATAAATAAATAACTAAACAAACTCCGCCCACCAACTGGAGCTCTTTCTTATGAGTCTTGCTTCGTTGGGGGTTCATAGAAAAACTGCTGGATCAAAAATATCTGGACAGCAGTGAAAACGACGATTCATTTGTTGGTGCAGGAGGTTCTAACTCTTCGTTACTGGTTATGACTGAGGCTGGTGACTTCTCTGTGCCCACATAAACAGGTCTAGCTCCCCTCAGACTAAGTCACAAGCACAATAATGGGACGGTCCCATTGTTAATTCCTCATGATTCATTTGGGACAAATAAGTGATTCTGCGACAAATGATTTCAACCACTAGATGATTCTTTCCTTCTCTAATTGATTCTTGACTTACTTGAATTATTCTTTGGTAATAATTTTATTTGAGGAATACTAACTGCCCCACACAGTCTTTAAACATCCTTTAAAGATCTTTTGTCTATTAACTGATTCACTTCCAAATCTTAAAAACGCCTAAATGATTCCTTACTGAATCCTGACTCATTTAATCGACTCAGTCGATACTTTGACTGCATAAGTTATTCTGTTAACATCCAAATGACTCTTGAATGATTCTGAACCGATTCTTTGCTTTCTAATCTGTGCTGATTCGTTCACATCTAAATGACTCTGAGTCATTTGGTGGTGCAGGAGGTTTTAACTCTCCATGACTGGTTATGACTGAGGTTGGTGACTTCTCTGTGCCCATATAAACAGGTCAGCTCTGCTCAGACTAAGCCAGAAGCACAACAATGGGGCGGTACCATTGTTAATCACTCATCAAACCACAATGCCCCCCCCCCCCCCCCCCCGTCAACAATCATAAAAATAAAACTCCATTATTTATTGATATTAACCAGCTTCTGCAGCTTATACATCCAGGGGCCACCAGGGGGCGCTTTGTTGCAGTGGCTCACGGCCCAATGTTAAAGGTTAAACCCTCTGACCTTAGGACTGCTGTACAGATCTTAGAAAGCGGACCACAACTGAGGAACATCAGGGTACAAGCACATGCCCGTAAACCCGTAAATGTGTTCACGATCAAGCAAGCTTCACGGCTCTTTCAGCACGCCCACAGAGGCCGCGGCTCCATAACACACATGTGGTCATTTACCAAGAATTACAGTGAACTTCTACTGCTCTGATTGGCCCAGAGTTCTGGCTGCCTTTAGTCACTTCCCATTCCCTGGCCAAGCCAGGAGGGGCATTGTGGGTAATCCCAGAGGGACGGGGCGAGCGAGGGAAGAGGAAAGGAGGGGAGCGGACGAGAGGGAGCACTCAGGAAACCGCAGATCAGATGGACAAGTGCAGGGGCGTGGCCTTTCTGTACGCATCACTTCCTCCAGAGGACAGGCCATCCAGACGCCTATCAGATCGGCGAAGGGGAATTAACACACACACACACACACACACACACACACACACACACACACACACACACACACACACACACACACACCTTTATCTCCATGTGTGTGTGAGTGTATACAATCAGTTCTGTCAGAAGCCTGGTGTGATTTATGCTTGTTCAGAAACAGAAACTTTATTATGAGAGATTATAAAAGACTGAAGCAACTAACAGAGTTCCAAAATGACTCCTGTCATCCAGATAGCTTCTTCTCATCCAACCCTGCAGTCAAAATCCTTCTCCAGCCATCCTGAGGTCCACAAGATCTTTCTCATGCCACCCTGATCTACAAGATCTTTCTTCATCCATCCTGAGGTCTACAAGATCTTTCTTCATCCATCCTGAGGTCTACAAGATCTTTCTTCATCCATCCTGAGGTCTACAAGATCTTTCTTCATCCATCCTGAGGTCTACAAGATCTTTCTCATGCCACCCTGATCTACAAGATCTTTCTTCATCCATCCTGAGGTCCACAAGATCTTTCTCATGCCACCCTGATCTACAAGATCTTTCTTCATCCATCCTGAGGTCTACAAGATCTTTCTTCATCCATCCTGAGGTCTACAAGATCTTTCTCATGCCACCCTGATCTATAAGATCTTTCTGAGGTCTACAAGATCTTTCTGAGGTCTACAAGATCTTTCTGAGGTCTACAAGATCTTTCTCCTGCCATCCTGACACCTACAAGATCTTTTTATTCTTCAGGTTCTTCAGACAAGAAGGTGAAACGAACAACACACGTACCGTTACGGAACGTTATTTTCAAGCCAGAACATCAGTGGATGCTCTTTCGAGTGAGTGGACAGGAATCCCCACACACACACTCCCAAATCTTCCTGAGTGATTGAAGGCTGCTGCTAACACACAGTCGGCCAAATCCCGGTTAATGCACTTGGTCTCGGAATGGAATGTCCAGCAAGTCCATACTCAGGTGTCCACATACTTTTGGAACAACGGTGATGCTGAAGTGAAACCAGACGTGAGTAGAGAGAGCGTACAGATCTGTTTAATGTTCACTGTACGGCGTGAGGAGGAAGTTCTGCATGTGGTTCACACCAGCAGGAACCCAGCATGAAGAAGTGAACAGATACACACACCGAAAATACATTCATTATCTTAAATTAGCAACTAAAACACTAAATACTGCTCCAGTAACTGACCAGAGAGAGGGACGCTGGGGGTGTGTGTGTGTGGGGGGGGGGGGGGGGGGGTGGGGGGGGGGGTGGGCAGTCTTTGGACGCTTCGTTTCACCATCTAGCAGAAAGTGTCACCGTTTTGCTGACATCATGCTACGTTTAACACGCGAACGCACGCCGACCTCCGTCCTACAGTTGGTCGCTGAATCACTCGCTCACGTGCAGCACAGAAAAGCAAAACTGTTTAGAGAGAGGATGAAATAAAAGTACCTGGAGATAAAGCAGGTAACACAGCAGGTAACACAGCCTCACAACTCTACATGTGTAACATCATATTCCAAACTCATGAGCAGTAATACAAAATTAACCCCCCCCCCCCCCATGGCTCTTCTCTAAACACTTTTTGGAGTATGTCTGTGGGAATTTGAAACTGAAAGGTTGAAAGGCTTGCTCAGGGGTCCAGCTGTGGCAATCTAACAGTGGTGGAGTTTGAACAACAGACCATCGACCTTCAGAATACTGGTCCAGTACCATAACCACCCAGTTACAAACTGTCCTCACCTCAATCACATTATCGAATTAACAATCAAAGCTGCTGAATGTCGATTAGGGTTCTGAGAATTTATGAAAGATCCACAATAAAATGATAAATGAATAAAAATTGTGATTCTTTCCCTTTTCTTCTGTATAAAGCATGTGTTCCAATCATTCAGTCCCAGAGACAGAACTGCTGCATCACTATCATCACTCGTATTATTATATTATAATTACAGTTATTATTTTTCATTTTCAGCATTTAGGAGACACCTTCATCCAAAGTGTCTTACAGTACTGTGACAGTATGTTGTCTAAGCAATTTAGGGTTAAGGGCCTTCCTCAAGGGCCCAACAGTTTAACAATGGCAACCTGACACCTGGGTTTGAACCAGCAACCTTCTACTTACTAGTCCAGTACCTTACCTGTTGTAGTTTTCTTATTCTTATATAGTTTGTAGTTTTTACATTTACATTTACATTTTCAGCATTTAGCAGACGCTCTTATCCAGAGCGACTTACAGAAGTGCTTCCATAGTGAACATTTCATTCCTTAAGTTTAGATAGACAACAGTCGAAGAGCACAACTCTGCTAAAACCTGTTAGAACCAAAGTGCCTTTTTTTTTTTTTTTTTTTTAATGGAAAAGATTGGAATAAAATGTTAGTAAATAAGTACAAATCAGCTTAAGTGTTTAGTAAAAAGGTGATGAAGGTTTTTAATCGTTTTTTAAAGACAGCAAGAGACTCAGATGTTCGGACAGACAGAGGAAGTTCGTTCCACAATTTGGGTGCTAGAACAGAGAAGAGCCTTGATGCTCGTCTTCCTTTAGTCCTGGATGGAGGCTCAAGTCGAGCAAGACTAGAGGCTCGGAGGTTGCGTGGTACAGAGCGGGGTTTGATTAGACCCCGAAGGTAGCTTGGGGCTGGTCCATTTTTGGCTTTGTAGGCGAGCGTCAGTGTTTTAAACTGAATGCGTGCAGCTACAGGAAGCCAGTGAAGAGAACGTAGCAGTGGGGTGATGTGGCAGCAGTGGGGTGATGTGGCAGTGTTTGGGCTGGTTAAAGACCAGACGGGCAGCTGCATTTTGAATGAGCTGTAAGGGTTTAATAGTGGACATGGGAGCTCCAGCCAGGAGGGAGTTGCAGTAGTCCAACCCTAACCCTAGTTTTTCTTATTATTATTATGACAATTGCGTTATTATAGTTATTACATTTACTCTATATTACTATATTATTATTATTATTACTTTTTACTATGAATAGTATCTATTTATTAATTTATCATTGTTGCTGCTGTTCAGAGTATTATTACAGTTATTGTTTATCATCATTATCAGTATTATATTACTGCTGTTTTTATATTTATTAATTTTATAACTGTTGCTATTTTAACATTATTATTATTATTATACAGAAATGTACATCAGTACTGTAATTAAATAAAGATTCTATATCATAGATCTATATGATTAAAAACGTTATTCTGCTGCCTGGGAATAAAAACCGCTGCTCGTTTTGCGCATGCGCACGATGACCACAGCCTTCATGCCTGGTATGAATTAATGAGCGCTTATTAACAGAAATCAGAAGCGGACGTGTTTGAGACCCACCTGAGATCTGGGTGGTTTTGCTCTTCCACCCGAGAGCATTGAGAGCTTTGTGAGTGGATCTTCTGAAGTGTAAGCGTATAGAAGCTCTCCTGCGCCGCGGTTCCTCCGCCGCCTCCATCATTCTGATCAACCTTCCGCTTCTGGGTTCTGCTGCATACAGCGCATGCGCGTCTCAGCGCTCACAAACTCCACTTTCTCCTCAGATAAAAGTCCATGGTCCTGAAGTTCTGCAGCTTTAGTGAAATCGTGGAAGTTCCAGGAACTTTTTCACCACTGGCTTCATTTAAACCCCCCAGAATTAACCCGGCGCTTCCTGACACGCGCGCTCTAGTCCACCCAGCCCGCCGCTGAGCATCATGGGAGTTGCAGTTCACACATGTGGGCTGATGTAGGACTACACAACCACGTTAGAGGAACATGAGAGGAACACTGAGGGGAACTGACTGACTGGAGCACATTATCGGGATACATTTGAGTTCATTTGAGTTTATAGTGGAGTTTTGTTTTGAAAAGGGTTAGTTTATTCACATAAAGAATAAAAACTAAAAGAACATATAAGAAACATAAAATGATTTTAAAATAAAGATAAAAATAGCGTACCGAGGCTAAAGTGCAGTAATAATAGAGTTGCATGGCCTTATTACTAACACCTAATTACTGATTATGATCGGCTTCTCTGTGCCCATATAAATAGGGCTAGTTTGACTGCACCCTTTGAAAATACCTGGAACAGTGGCCTAATTTTGACATCATCCTCAAACTATCACTTTCTACTGAGAGGACATTTAGATGTAAATTAAAATCCACAAAAAAAAAAAAAAAGGTCCGTCATAACCGAAGCCAGCGAATAAGAGAAATTCTTAGAGGAGAACGTAACATCATCTGTCCATGAGATGAAGCTGAGACAAAACTGAATGTCTGACTAAATAACTGAACCATCGCACTACTATAATCGAGACCCCTGGTTATACATCACTGACCCCTGGGGGCCCTGAGGTGCGAATTATGAGGTTTAGTAGCTATTATAATCAATCTTACCTGGGCGACTGGACCGACAGGAACCAACAAGATTCTGTAACGACAAAAAAGATCAAATTATTAACACGTGTGCTGCTTCTTCTGCCCTTCTAACATCTGTTACGACCTTAAATTTTACACCATACGGCCAAAAGTATGAGGACACCTGACAATGAGCTTGCTGGACATCCAGTTTCAAAATCATAAACACCTTCCCACACTTCCTTTGTGGCTTTAACAGTGTTCACTCTTTTGGAAAAGCTTTCACATGATTTTGGAGTGTGTCTGTTGGAACATGTGCTCATTAAGCCAAAAGAGAAAATGTGTGATGTCTCTCTGTACTGTGAACCAGTTATCTTTTAATCAACCCTAACCAGGGTGCTAGTCCTTCTCAACAGCATGATGCTACCACCACCATATTTTACAATATACAACAGTTAGAATTTAACCCAAAAAAATTCCATTTAAGTCTGAGTGACACTTTATTATTAACACTTTATAACTACACAAGGTGACAGTTTGGGTTTTCCACCAGACCTTGGCTATGATGTCACTGTTCCACGTACTTTGTACTTATAGACAGTTAATAATAAATACTGATGATCTTGAGATCTGATGTTGCTTTAAAACAGCTCCAGGTGACAATATTTATATAAAGATATTTAAAGATTATTAGTTTTGGTTTGTTTTACTTGTGCTAGCAATAGCTGCTACACATTTAGCACCAAAACCCCCAAAATCTGTCTGTGAGGGTGGAAAGAGCAGCTAAATCTGTAAACAATCCCATAATAGTCCCATAATTTCATGCTTCTGTGTTTCCGTTACTCGTTCTCCCTCGGAGCTGCTGCAGTGGAAAAATCCCCCGGTATAAATATAACCGAGGAATGCTGTGATGTCATCGAGGATCCCGGGGAGCTGATTGGTGGAGACACAGGAAACTCAAAGACTGGGGCAACTTTTAAAAATAAAGGGTCGTCGTGGTGATCGGGTGGTGAGCATGCTCAGTACAGAGCAACATTTAAACTGCCTCACACACACACACACACACACACACACACCCTCGAGTGTGCCAAACATACGCCTGTACACACACGTTTCACGCCAAACTAAAGCCGTGATCACAAGTGAACTCGTGAACATTTATGTGAACACTATTTCCGTCGTCACGCGTGTTAAGCACATAAAAAAACGTATCGTCACGCTAACGTGGCACAGCAATCGAATGTGCTAACCCACCACCACAGACAGGGCAGACTGGCAGTGTGGAGAACCAGGTCAGATCTGCTTTCTCCTCATCACTGCTGCAACAGCGACTCCTACTGTCTGGTTCAGGCAGTGCAACTCTCAAGTCTGTCTACTGAACTGCCACTCACTGGATGTTTTTTGCACCATTCTGAGAATCAAGATCAGATTGTTTTTCATTCTAATGTCTGATGTGAACATAAACTCAAGCTCTGTATGATTTTCAACAGCACACACTCACACACACACACACACACTCACACACACACACACACACACACAGCTCAGCTCAGCTTGGAAAAATAACGGTTGCATGCCTCGCCTTGCTCCGTTCCCTTATCTATCTGGTATGTGTGTGTGTGTTATGCAAAAGTCTGTGCACCCCTAGCCAAATTCCATATTTGTTGTAGACTGTGTTTCACATATAGGGTAACAAAAAAACCTTTTAATTCTGGTCAGGGTTGCGGTGAGTCCAGTTTCCCGGAATCACAGGGCATGGTAACGCGCATTAGACACAGACACCAGTTTATCTGAGGTGGCCCGGCTATCCCCTCCTCAGATATCAGACATAACCAATCATGACTATACGTGGATGCCCGACCGGCCGATAGCAGCTCTGGGGATTCGAACCCCGAATCCTAGCAGTAGTGGGCTAGTAAAATCTACTGCTGATCCAGATTTTATTATGTTTTGGTACTTTTTCCAGAAAATCCACCGCTGGCTGGTGTAAAGAAGCGCCCGGAGTTTTTACTCGTGTTGGAGGGACGGGTGTGAAATCTGTTTTGTTTCCTTTCTCACCATCGAACATCTACTCATGTGCTGGGTCTCTGGTGGAAGCGCTGGACCACTTTATTCAGAAACATTCCGATATAACTCAGGGGACCAAGCTTAGCTAAATCTGCCCTGGTAACGAATGAAAACCCACACACACGCGTACACACCAAAAATATTTATGATTATTCAATTCACACTGGACGCTACAATTATATTAAATACACTATATGGCCAAAAGTATCTGGACACCTGACTATGAGCTTGCTGGATGTCGCTTTTCAAAAATAAACCGTATTAAAACAGAGCAACATCTATGTGATCTTTTCATCTAAGACAACACCACAGGACTTTCTAGTATGTCTGTGTATGGGAATTTGTGCCTATTCCGTCAAAACATGACAGCATTTGTATTGTCCAACAATA
>NC_086013.1:545196-615196 GCF_030014385.1 Trichomycterus rosablanca
TCCATAAGGAGGTGGTTTGACCAGTTTGGTGTCACAAACTCAACCCCATTTAACTGCTTTGCACTGGAAAGACGACTCAATAAACAAGATACGCTCAATACACTCCGAAATCCTGTTGAAAAGCCTGTTATGGCTGCAAGGGAGGCGAGAGTGTGAGCTTCATGATTTGAGACGCTGGGCAGCAGACTTACGATGGTATCTTTTACAGGTTCGTCTAGTGTAGAGATCTCATCGTTGGCGCTCGGAGAGCTCATGGGCACCGTGATGTCACCCTCCACCGGGATGTCGTCGGCTATGGAGACGTCTGACAGCCCCGCAAACTGCAGAACAATCACACCACTGTTAGAGATTTTACAATTACAGACCAACCTCAACACACCTACAGAACCACAGAACAAACGCTGCACCCTGAGGAACAGTGACGAGCTGGAGGAACACACCCGGTCATCACTGAGATCTTCATTATCATTCATTATTGTCCTTTATTTCTAGTGGGGTGGATGATCAGGGTGTGTGTTAGGTTTGTGTTTGGTGTTACTCTAATCTTTCAACTTTGTATTTCCAGTTCTGAACCTGCCAGCTGTTTATCTGGTCTGTCTAAACACTTTCCACATTTATCTGATTATATAAAGGAAAATACTTGAGGAATAAAAGGAATATTTATTTATTTTAACCCAAACTTGGCACTAAGAACAATGACTGTAAGGAGAGCAGTTAAACCAACTCTATTTATATGGGCACAGAGAAGTCACCAGTTGTAGTAAATTAGAATCAGTTATTAGAATCAGTGATAAGGAAAATAAGGAATAATTTGAAATAATTTAATAATAATTTAAGTACAGAAACGAACTGTTTTCCCTACTGACAACACACTACATCCTACATTTTAATCCTACCAGTATTCAGACAAGCCCCGCCTCCTGTATTTTTATTGGTTGGTTATTCCCAGAGTAGGCTGCCAATTGGACAGCTGAGAGATCGTTCAGACATAATTCACAGCATTAAACACATTAAAAATGCAAATAAATACAGCAGTTAGTAAACTAAAGAAAGAAAAATCGCATACATTGAAAAATCTAATCCTGAATATTAAATACATTAAAAAGATTCGTCATTTCGTCTCCAAAGCGACTGTCAATCACAGAGCAGTGGGCGGGACTAGTCGGAAAACGGGTATTATTATTAAAGCCAACACAGTCCCCCATAGCGAACATTGCTGTGTTTGCAACAACAGCTGACCATCCATCCCGTATAAAACACATTTAAATTCGCGTTTACAGCAGCGTGAGAGACAAAATAAACCTGAAACATTCTTACCAGCGGTTTATTGAACTCCTCAGATTCCGCCATGTTTCACTTCAGCTAGGATCTGCCTGCGTCACCAATCAGGCAACGTCAGCGCAGCGCAGAGACACGGGGGCGCTCAAGAGGGTCAACCTCGCACAAGACTTGCGCAATTACGCAAATAAACCCAAGAAATAAATACATGAAGTAAGTGGATGCCAGTAGGTGGATTCACTACTCTAAACAACCCAAGGTGCGAGTGTGAGTCAGTGAATGACTGCGTTTCATGGATTAGCACTCTGTCCAGAATCTGTATAATAATTATTTAATTACACAAGAACAACAGTAATATCATAGTAATAACAAAGATACAAATGATAACAACAACAATAATAGAAACACTAATAATATAGTAACAACAACAGCAATAATAGTATTATCAATAATTATAGCAGTAGCATTAATAATAATAATAATAATAATAATAATAATAATAATAATAATAATAATAACATCATGGTGTAAATAATAATAAAATGATACATTTGGGGGCCTGATTTTGGCTATTTTAAGTCACTGGAGAAGAAACGAATCAGTGCAGTTACAGTTAAACTGATATAAACAATAAAACTGTTGTTTGTAAACGTGTGTGTGTGTGTGTGTGTGTGTGTGTGTGTGTGTGTGTGTGTGTGTGTGTGTGTGCACTGTCTCTTTAAGAGCAGCTCGGTGTGGGTGGGATTCAGTCTGCTCTCACCAGGGTTGCCAGATTGTGTATTTTGTAAATAACATTTACAGTTTCTGATAAGAAAAAATTGATGTTGAGATCTAAACTCACATGGATCGTGTTACTGCAACCAAACTGTTTTCATCAGGAGCTGTTAGAGGAGAAAACAAAGAAAATAAAAGCAGCAGGACACTTTTTCATACTGCAGAAATGTAACATCCACACGACCATTCAGGCCGATCGTCTCATAGCGTAAGATGACCTTTGCAAGAGACCACTGTTCCATGTAGTTTTTATTGGATCCAGGCAAACTGTTTCTTTTTATAGGAACTATGAGAAGTCAATAACTGTTAGAGACCATTGCACTAATAGAATGACATTGCACAAACTTTTTTACCCTCAGATTAAATAGATGACATTTCTATATTAATTAATTGCCTGTTTTACCACAGCTGTATTCTGGTCAGGGATGCAGTGGGTCTCATTCATTGGGCCAAGGGCAGAAAACACCCAGGACAGGTCGCCAGTCCATTACAGGACACACACACACACACACACACACACACACACACACACACACACTTTGGGCAATTTCTAGTATTTTCAGAACATGCAAACTCCATATAGAAAGGGAATTAAACCCAGGTCCTTGCATGAGGGCAGCTGTAGCCTAGTGGTACTGGACTAGAAATCGAAAGGTCGCTGGTTCTAGCCCCACCACTGCCAGGTTGCCACTGTTGGGCCCTTGAACAAGGCCCTTAACCCTCAATTGTTTAGACTTTATACTGCCACAGCAGTGTAAGAAAGCGTCTGCTAAATGCTGTCAATGTAAGTGCATGTGTGACGGATTAAAAGAGAAATGTCTGGCAACCTGTATCTCGTTAAATCTGGCAACCCTGACCATTGCCCTACCCGCGTTTGACAATTCACCAGTTCACCCACAACAAGGAAAATATATATAGAGAGAGAGAGAGACCCACAGAGAGAGAGACAGCACACACACACACACACACACACACACACACACTCTCTCTCACACACACACACACACACACTCTCTCTCTGTACCCGGGATAGACCGGACTCATCCCGGTTTAGGACCTGCACGGACTGGACTTTGCGGACTGGTTTGAGAGTTGCTGAGAGATCCCAGATCGGATCGGATCATGTAGATCGGACATCAAAGGCGCACGATGGATCGATCTCCGACCAGCTGTGACGTCAGCCGCGCGGCTTATTGATTCGCACATCAAAGCGTTCGGATACAAAAGTCGGATACGTGCGCGTTCACGTGCGTTTGTGTGTGTGTGTGTGCGCGCGTGCCCGCGCCCCCCCCCCCCCCCCGGGCACCATGGGCCCCCCCCCGCTGGAGTTCAGCGACTGTTACTCGGACAGTCCGGATTTCAGGGACCGGATCAAGTGTTACGAAGCGGAGCTGGACAGGACCAGCAGATTCCTCAAAGACGTCATCAAGGACGGGAACAACGTCATCAACACCATCAAAGGTGAGAGAATCGGGACCCCCCCCCCCCCCCCCCCCCCCCCCCCCGTGTGCCCCTCCCCCATCCCAAAATCCCATCCCGTCCCATCTGAGAGTTCCCCAAACTAACCCCGCCTCCTGCATGAGCCTGGACTGTTACTGCGAAGCTCCAGGGTCTCGGGTTCGATCTGTGATCTGCACTGTGTGTGTGTGTGTGTGTGTGTGTGTGTGTGTGTGTGTGTGTGTGTGTGTGTGGAGTTTGGTATGTTCTCCTCAGAGACTCCAGTTTCCTCTTACTTTAATCAAACATGCCAGTAGGTGGGTTGGATTCGTCAGGGGTTAGTGAGTGCAAAAGAATAAATGTGTCCCGTATTGGTCAGGCACTGAGCTCGGGTTACTGTGTGTGTGTGTGTGTGTGTGTGTGTATGTACTTTTGTATGTTCCCCGATATCCTCACGGGCTTTCTCTGTGCAGTCCATTCTTCTTTTACCACTCGTTGACATGCAGAAGGTGGATTGGCCACTCCAAACTGCCCCTGTGTGTAATGAGTAAGTAAATGTTTGTATTCATGCATGGGTTCAGTGTTCCTGGACCCACTGCGACCCTGATCAAGATAAAGCAGTGAGGGAGAATGAATGGTTGATTTTTGATATTGCTGAGCTGGTCCATGCTGGGTTCCATCCTTTCCTAAGGTTGTGGTCTGTGTGAAGTTTGGTATGTTCTCCCCATACTCATACTCTGTGCGGCATTTGGTATGTTCTCCACATACCCCATACTCTGTCTGTGTGGCATTTGTCATGTCATTTAGATGCTTCCCTTAACATGCCGATTGGTGGATTTTCTCCCTGAGTGTTCTTAAAATAGGTTCTGGACCCACCGCAACCCTGGCCAGGATAAAGTGCCTTATAAAGATGAATGAACCTCATTTCATTTGCCTGAGTGTTACTGCAGAGGTGCACAGCTTCAGGATTCCGGGTTTGATCCTCACATCAGGTCACGTCAATATCTGTGTGGTCACTCGCAAACATGTGCAGAAGGTGGATTGGCTGCTGGATATTCCCGCCTGTTGGTGGACGTGCTTCGTTATCCTTTATGCCACCCTACACTGAGAGCAAACTGGAACACAGCTGACCACAGTCGAGCAAGCTTTACATCACCGTGAGAATCAGAAACCACTGCTTCTGCTTTTCTTCACCTGTGTGGTCAGTTATAAAGACGCCAGAGCCAATCGGATTCAGATAGAGCTAAAGTCAGGGGGGAAATGCAACCAAAATGCAGAAGTTGGATTGGCTGCTTTAAATGACCCTTGAAGTTGAGATTATCTGTTGTGATGAGTCAGTAAATGAATCTGTGAGTGTGTGTACACTGTCCAGGGAATCCTTGTATCTTGTTCCCAGTGCTCCTGGTAGGTGCTGGACCCACTGTGACCCTGACCAGGATGAATGAAGGATCACGTGCAGTGACTGTTTCCTGGTTGCAGGTTGTTATTGTTGAAAAGCAGGTTTTTCTTCAGCGTGAAAGTAGAAAACGAGAAGTTCAAAATTCCCCTTTTTTGCCGGTGCGGCGCCTCGATCACGTTTCATTTCCCCAACGATGAGCAAAGTCAGCAAGTCGAGAACCTGAACCCTCCCGAACAAGAACAAGGTTGTGGGCTTCCTAAAGTTCCTGAAGAGTTCCTGAACTCATGTTCCTGAGATAAATAAAGTTTTTTATATTCACATCAATATATTTAGAGAGAGCAGAACAGGATCTGTGTGAGATGAGTTTGATGTGACGACCGTTCAGCTCTGGAGGAAAATAATTTACGGTTCAATGAAAACTGAATCTTCATGTCGTTCGTATGAAGTTACGTCTCAGTGCCTAAATACGGAGCCTTCAGAATCATTTCTACGTTTTGTCGGTGGTTCTGGGTTCTCGGTGCGGCGCTGGTTCAGATCTGACGCGTCCTCGTTCTAAACGTGAGAACATGAGAAGATTAGAACACATCTCAGGTCTGGAGAACCACCGGCGGTTCCTCTTCAGCTCTGAGCTCAGACTCGATGTTTCTGCTGGAGTTCGTTCTGATAACTGGACGAGATTCTGGGACTCCGTCACGTGTCGGATTGAAGCTCCTGCCAAACACATAAGCTGCTGGATGATTGGATGACCTGGACGTTGCCGTCGTTCCGCCTGGTGCTGCAGTTCTTCTGAGAAGGACAGATACGATACGCAGAGGAACCTTCAGCAGGAAGTCGAATTGCTCCGGATATCTGATACTCACTCATGTTGAGCAAGAATGCCTGGCACACAACTGACATTCCAATGCATCCCAGAGCTGTTAAACAGGGCTGAGATCACAGCGCTGTGCAGAAGTTCCTTCACACCAAATCAAACCACATATGGTCACAGCTGGAACAGAAAAGGACCTTCCCCAAACTATTCCTGCAAAGCATATTTATTATTAAGCAAATTATTTGCTTCCTGTCATTAACTGTACACGACACATGCTGGTCAGTAGCATCAAACACAGTATAATGATGTTCAAAACACAACACATGCTGTAAAAACAACTTAAGAAACAAAACACAGAGCCGCCGACCATGCGCATCAGAACAACTGTATAACATCTGCACCGTGTGTGTGTGCGCGTGCGTGTGTGTGTGTGTGTGTGACAGGTTACTCTCTGGCCGTACAGAAGTTCTCTCAGACTCTGCAGACGTTCCAGTTCGACTTCATTGGCGACACACTTACAGACGATGAGATCAACATCGGTGAGTCACATGATCCTCAGGGTGCGCTCTGATTGGCTGCTCGCTGGTTCTCTAGCGGTGCGACCGAAAATAAAAACTCACCCAGTGCAGGTCTGCAAATGTCGTGAGGGTGTGGCACTGCGGTACCGGCCTTAAGGGGGCGCTACATTCACCCACACATCAGTCCTCACCCCCCATCATGCATGAACTACAAATCAAATACTTTACAGAAGTTCTCACCCCCTCCAGACTGTTCAGGTGCTTCCTGTTTGCTTTAGTGACACCTGAGACGTGTGTGTGTGTGTGTGTGTGTGTGTGTGTGTGTGTGTGTGTGTGTGTTTTACAGCTGAATCTTTCCGTGAGTTCGCCGGTCTGCTACAGGAAGTGGAGGAGAACAGAATGATGCTGGTTGGTCGACACCCACACACACTTCCTTTTGTTTATGCTGCGACTGTCAGTTTTTTGCTGAGGTCACTTATCTTAAGTAAACAAACATGCACACACACACACACACACACACACACACACTGCATGTCTTTGGACTGTGGGAGGAAACCAGAGCACCAGGAGGAAACCCCCACTGATACAAGGAGAACATGCAAACTCCACACAGAAAGGAATTAAACAGTGACACCCACCAAGCCACCGTGCTGCCCTACTTCACATCAACACGTCTTTGTACAATATCATGTTTATATTTTCATATCATGTTAAAATAGAGATGCAAACAAACCACACCAGGAATTTCAGGAATAACTGGAAGAAGGAAAGTGGGAATTCTGGAACCTGTCCAGTAATAAACAATCAGCTGAGTCAATCACACCAATCTGATCATGATGATGTGTAATATGTAACAATACCTGTCCATCAGGGTGTGTGTGTGTGTGTGTGTGTGTGTGTGTGTGTGTGTGTGTGTTTAAAACCTGTTCTACTGGAGTCATGACGACTCTGATGATGATTCTCTCTCTGCAGGTACAGAACGCCTGTGATTTACTCATCAAACCTCTGGAGAAGTTCAGAAAGGATCAGATCGGTGTGACAAAAGTGAGCAAAATCACACACACACACACACACACACTCACACATACACACACGCACACACACACACACACACACTCACACACACACACGCACACACACACACACACACACACTCACACACACACACGCACACACACACACACACACACACACACACACACGCACACACACACACACACACACACACACACTCACACACACACACTCACACACACACACATACACACACACACACACACTCACACACACACACACACACACGCACACACACACACTCACACACACACACACACACACACACACACTCACACACACACTCACACACACACACACACACACACACACACTGCAGTGTGGAATGTTGTTCTGATCTGAAGTTTCTGGCAGCAGCAACTTTTCCACGATTTTCCAGCTGCTAACGCTGTCTCACCCTCTCACTGTCTCACTGTCTCACTCTCTCACTGTCTCACTCTCTCACTGTCTCACTTAACACTAAACACGCCGTTTGTGTTAAAAGGTTTTAAAAGACAGAAAGTCGTTTATTGTTTGTGTTTTTAAAACTTTGGTGTCGCTTACAAGCTGAATTTCTAACAGACGTGCAATTACAAAACTTCACCAGCAGATGGCGTTAGAACACAAATCTATCAGCAATATGAGTTTCTGGCGCCATCTAGTGGTGAAGCTGTGAAAGTGCACAAAATATCACAAACAGAAGTGATCAGGATGCGATCTTTAATTTATTTATTTATTTATTTTTTACTGAAAAATAATAAATCACAGAAAAATAACATTACATATTTTAAATGTGTAGGAAAGAAACAATGGACACCAGAGACCCAAACTACACAAACCCATAAACTGTGGACACTAAGGAAATAAAAGTAAGGAGGGTTTTTGTGTGTTTGTGTGTTTCAGGAGAGGCGTAAGAAGTTTGAGAAGGAAAGTGAGAAGTATTACTCTCTTCAGGACAAACACCTGAACCTGTCATCCAAAAAAAAGGAGACACAGCTACAGGAGGTGAGGAAGAAACCGGTGTCTGCTTACTGCTGCTGGAACAGCGACCCCTGCTGTGTGGTCGAGTAGTGCAGTACGTGTGTAAGAGGGGGCGGGTGCTAGTCTGCAGTGTGGGGGTGGAGCAAGTAGCAGAGGTATTAGTATAGAGAATTGAACATGACTAAATTGATGAGAGAAAAAAGGGGGAAACAAAAGCAGCTGAGATTCCTTACACCACATTACTTTGTTTTCATTGCTCAGGGGTCCAGGTTTTGTGCTCTTTATACCGAGTGTTTGCTTTTGTTTTTCATTTCTGTGAACCACGTACATCGTTCTGTTAAGACTGGGTCATCTGGTCCTGTCACGGTTCCACATGCAGTTTGGCCCCCGCTATTTGATGTCTTTAGGACTCTGTTAGTTGCTGCATGTTGTTTGATGTGTGTGTGTGTGTGTGTGTGTGTGTAGGCTGATAAGGAAGTGGAGAAGGAGAAGCAGACCTTCTATGAATCCTCGGTGGAGTACGTCTATCAGATGCAGCAGGTGGAGGACAGGAAGAAGTTCGACATTGTCGAGCCTGTAAGTGTTTATTCTATTATAAACCATGTCAAAAGTATTTGGACAGTCGTGTCTCTGCACCAGCGAGGGCGTGGTTTAGATGGACCACAATCAGTCAATCACAACCCTAATTATTTGACCTCGTTCATTCTTTCTTTTTTCAGTAATAAATATCTTCTTAATTTTATAGAACAAAGGGACTAGAACTCAGACATCGTCATACACATAGTCTGTAATACCTCCTCCACCACGCTTTACAGTACAGGGTCCAACCACACTACTGTAGCCGACTGTATTGATCTCCTGTTACTCCCCAAACCTGGATTCATCCTTCAAAATATAGAAGTGTGACTTGTGACGTTTCCAGTGCTCACTAGTCCACTGATGGTGTGCTTTACACTGACGTCTGTTCATTTTTTGCTTCTCTGAAATCTGGAGACCTTGCTGGGGTCACGGGCGTGGTGATTTTAAGTCTGTGTGCGTCCGTTCGACCGTGGAAACCTGATTCATGAAGCCCGTGTGTGTTTGATTGGCAGGTTCTGGCGTTCCTGCAGAGCATCTTAACTCTGAACAACCTGACCGTGGAGATGACGCAGGACTTCATGCCCTACAAACAGGAGCTACAGCTCAGCCTGCAGAACGTGAGACCATCACATCATATATCACATCTCACCCATAATTCCATTTGATTAATAATGAAGTGACGGGTTTGATGTTGTTGTAGACGCGGAATCACTTTGAGAGTACGAGGGAGGAGATGGAGGAGCTGATGAAGAGGATGAAGCAGCAGATCTTTATCAGACACGGACCACAGCAGCCCACAATCGAGGGTTACCTCTACGTCCACGAGAAATGTAAACACTGTTATTACATCCTTACACTTTATTACACTTTATTATACCTTATTACTTTACCACTTGGGTGGTATCAGCCGGCTGGGCGTCTATGCAGACGTGATCGCTGGTGTCTGAGAGCAGGGTGGCAGAAGAAACCCTGTGATGGACAGAGATGTTACTGATATTACTGCTGAAGTTTGGGAGGTTTGAATCTTAGCTGTGCTATCAGCTGGCCAGGCTTCTACACAGATAAATATTTATGTGTGTGTGTGTGTGTGTGTGTGTGTGTGTGTTCAGGGGCGTTGGGGATGACCTGGGTGAGGTATTACTGTAAATATATGAAGGACAGTAAGATGTTGGTGATGGTGCCACCCGAACAGAAACCTGCAGCCAAACTGGTAACGTGTATACACACACACACACACACACACTCACACACACACACACACACGCACACACACCTATATGAATATCACCCACAATTATGAGCAATAATGTGGAATTTGCTGCCACTCCACTCTTCTGCTCCAGAGTTCGAATGTTCACTGCTTTACACCAACAGGACAGAATGATCCTGAATCATAAGTGCTCACAGGTTCAAACCTGAGATATGTGATGTTTCACGGTCCTGCACCAACACAGACCATGTTCATGGCGTCTCTCTCTCTATTTGTTCAGGTTCCTGTGGAGCTGACTCTGAAGTCGTGCATTCGGCGTAAAAGTGAATCCATCGATAAACGCTTCTGCTTCGACATCGAGATGCTGGAGAGGTGAGACGCGCACGGAGTCACGCATGGCGGCGGGCGGAGGGGGCGGGGCTTTATTTATGAGTAACTGCACACCCCAGTGTGGTTTATTCTGCTTCTGTTATCACAAACACCCCAAAAACTGCTCACATTCTATCATTTATTAGACACGGTCGTGTTTCCCGTGATCACGGACGCTCCTGCAGCCCTCAGTGAGCTCCAGTATTATTATCATATAAAGAAACCTCATTATTTACGGTCACTTTCTCCTCCGCAGGCCGACCGTGACCCTACAGGCCACGTCCGAGTCCAACAGGAAGCAGTGGATCGAGGCCATGGACGGGAAAGAACCAGTAAGTATTCCAGTCCACCATGATGGGCTCCGTCCCAAATTAAGCAACTATAGGCTACTGAATGAGACGAGCAGGCTGTGGAGGATCAGAAGACTGACCACAGGTATCAGTTCCAAAAAAGATGGGACATGCTGTGAAACACTAACAGTAACATAAAGCAGTGCTTCAGAACGGGGTCCGTCTCATTAACATTCTGTCCCAGCTCTTCTGGAATCGATCAGTAAACGTAACGTCACTCGTTCAGATTCCAGCGACCACAACGTCGTGTGAGACCATAACAATGATCACGAGGCATTCTGGGTAATAAACGTCCCTTTTTCCAGACGTTTGGCCGATGCCCCGTATTTCTGATGAGATCGAGCTCATCCTGGAAAACAGTTTTGCATAATTAAGTGGACGCTGGAGGAGGAAGAAACTGGGACTGAGCTGATTGATTCACTCGTACCACAAAGTTTCTAAAGAATCAGGACGGTTCGAACAAAAGTTCACGTTCAGCTCTATAATAGTGGAGATGTTATGCATATGCATGAGTGTGTGTGCTCCTTTTATTTATTATTCATAACTTTTAATATATATATACAGTATATATATATATATATATATATATATATATATATTTATAACTGCAGCAAAACATGGCAGGTAAATATTACACAATAATAATAATAATGATGATAATATAAATTAATGCACAATAATAATATAAAATAATATATAATATTAATGCAGGATAATAATAATAAGAAGAATAAAATAATAATACACAATTAAAATATCAATAAAAAACACCAATAATACATAGCAATAGTACATGATAATAACAATATATAATATTATTATATAAAAATGCAAATACTACACAATAATAATATATAATAATAATAAGCAATAACGATAAACAATAAATAGTAATCATTTATAATATAGAAAAGCAATTACACAATCATAATATTAATAATAAACATAATAACACAAAAATATATAACAATTATGCATGATAATAAGATCTAATTATAAATTGTAATAGTACATAATAATATTATATAATATAGAAAAACAATAATATATAATAATAAAAACATAATTGTGGAAAGCTTTTACAGATAATTGGGGAACAAGTCCATATTCATGCTGATGCTTTTGGACTGATCATGATGATGCGTCCACAAACTTTTGGTACAAATAGTAAATCAGGAAAAATCAGATCGTTTCATAATAGTTTTGTTTTGTTATTTGTGTTTTTATAGATTTATTATTCACCGATACAGAAACAAGCTGAAAGTAAGTACCAGCTTTATTCTCTGTAATTGTGTTTGCATGTTTTAAGGTGTTTTAATGAAAAGTTTAAACAGAAATAAAATAATAAAGTATGTTTTTAGTTTTATGATTTTAATCTGTAATTCACTCTCGGTGTCGGATTTTACATCTTCATCTCCATCCATGATTATTTATTTCTTGTTCTCTCTGCAGTGGAGCTGAATGAGATCGGATTTAAGTTCGTGAGGAAATGCATCAACGCCGTGGACATAAAAGGTAAATCCACCCGGTCCCCACCACGACCCTGACCAGAAACACAGCGCTCGGTGAAGATGTGTGAATTAGGAAGAGCGGAACCACAGCACTCACTCAGATCCGACCAGCAGAGGGCAGCAGTGCGTCACCAAAAATGTGTGTGTGTGTGTGTGTGTGTGCATTGTATAAGTGTGAGTGTGTGTGTGTGTGTGTGTGTATTGTATAAGTGTGTGTGTGCATTGTATGTGTGAGTGTGTGTGTGTGTGTGTGCATTGTATAAGTGTGAGTGTGTGTGTGTATTGTATAAGTGTGTGTGTGCATTGTATAAGTGTGAGTGTGTGTGTGTATTGTATAAGTGTGAGTGTGTGTGTGTGTGTGTGTGTGTGTGACTTGCAAATAGAAAACAGCTCTTCCTCACGGAGAAGAAACAAAAGAAAGAAAAGTAGAGACGAACAAAAGAAAACGCACACACACACACACACACACACATCTATACAGCACACATATATACACTTACACACACAACTATGCAATATACACTTACACCTATATGCACATACACACGTATACAATACGCTCACACAGATAAACAACACACAAACACACACACACACATCTATAGAATGCGCATACATTTACACACACACACACACACACACACGTAGAAACAAAACACAAATCTATAGACTGCACAAACACACTTCCATACACCTATACACACATACACACACTTCTACAATTCACACACATACAAATACACCTTTAAGACACACTTATACAACACACACACACACACATCTACACAATGCACATATACACTTACACACACCTATACATACATACATACATACATACACACACTTGTACAATACACACACATATGAATACACCTTTAAAACACACCTGTACAACACACACACACACACACACATCTATACAATGCACATACACACTTACACACACCTATACAATACACACACATCTATAAAACAGACATACACATACACATTCACATGCACCTACACAGTACACACTTATACACACACACACACACACACACACACACTTATAAACATGCACACACACCTACACACAGAAGTATGTGGACACCTGATCACCCGCCCTGCAGGGTGTGTAATAATCTACAGTACATGACCTGTGGCTCTTCATGGCTGAGCTGTTGTTGCTCCTGGACGTTTCCTCTCACAGTAAACCAGAGCAGCACTCTCTCCATCAGTCTGACTTTGCCGTGTCCACATACTTTTGGCCGTGCGGTGGAACAGAAATCTTTCCGCTGACTATCATGGGGACTCATTAGCATAAAGTCGAGCTCGGCTGAACCCTGGGCGCGGTGCGTAGAGCCGGATTCAGAGCACGGTGCCCGAGGTCGGCACCACCTACTGCCGCACTGAATGAAAATCAGGCCCCCACGAGAGGCGTGGAGCGACACCAGCTCTGCCCCGTCGCCCCCCCTCCTGTTGAACCAAATTTGAGAGGTGCGCTCGGGGTCTCTCAGCTCCTCTGCTGCAGCGACGGAGCCGGCGGAGGTGCAGCGGCACTGAGATTAAGTTTGTGCCCCCCCCTGGATTCCTGCAGCATCTCCTGGTCTGAAGTCAGATGTTCCAGTGATGGAGATGATGCGGAGATGATGTGGAGAAGGTGGTGTGGGTTGTAGATGCACCTGATCCTATAAAAACCTATGAAGTTCTGTCCTCTATACGACACACAGCCAAAAGTATGTGGACACCCGGACTAATAACTGAGTTCAGGTGTTTTAGCTACATCCAGAGCTAGCCAATCCATAAACATAAATCAAATGCTTCCAACTTTGCAGCAACAGTTTAGGGAAGGACCTTACTTGTGCACAAAGCCCTGAGATGAACCCTATTGTACATTTTTGGGGATGCAATCAATCAGCCTAAATTTGCTGTGTCCACATACTTTTGGCCGTTCAGTAGAACTGAAATGTCATGGGGACTCGTGCTTGGCGTTAACATCACCTACTAAACATATTAGACACCTTTGGGATGAATTGGAATGTTGACGGTGAGCCGGGGCTTCTCGTCCAGCATCAGAGTCTGCAAAGGGTTCACAAACTTTTTCTTGTGTTTGAATATATAATGTAGGAGGGCATGGGACTCCTGAGATCGTGGGTTCTGTTCTCGTGTCTGGTCACCGCCCGTAAGAAGTTTAGTATGTTCTCCCAGGCAGATTGACGGCTCTGAGTTACCCCTCAGTGTGAGTAAGCAAGTGTTGACTTATGTGCAGCGTGCGTTCCCACCTCACGTCCATTGTTTCCAGGTGGCTTCGCTCCCACCTCTACCCTGACCGGGGTGGCATTACGGCGCCGGCATCACCTCGGATATCGGATCATCACCTTATAAATATTCACACCCCTAAATTTAATCCAGACCTCGTGTTGAGCACCTGAGTTTGACTGCAGCTCTGCTGTACTTTTCCATTTACACACACACACACACACACACACACACACACACACACACACACACACACACACACACACACTCACACACACACACTTAAACACGCTCTCTCTATTTCAGGTCTGACCCAGGAGGGAGTGTATCGGACTGTTGGCAGCAACATCCAAGTTCAGAAGCTGCTCAACACCTTTTTTGGTGAGCACAGTGTCTTGTAATGTGTGTGTGTGTGTGTGTGTGTGTGTGTGTGTGTGTGGTCACGCTTTTCCATTTACATCCCTAATTCCCGTCTTTCATTCAGACACACACACACACACACACACACACACACTCTGTGTAAGAAAATAAACCCTGAGCCACTTCACAATCACACACAGTTTTTTGTAAAATGTCGCATGAAAATAAAATCAGGTTTTTTATTTTAATGCTGCGACTAAATATAAAAAAAATTATTATTAATTTTCTAAAATCAAATTTTGTTTCCACCGGTGAAGAAGATTCCACACAGTGAGTGTCGATCATGGTGAAGCTGGAGGAGCTTCTAAAGTAGAATAGAACACAATGATGGAACACTTGAGTAGACAAAAAACACCAGTTCCATCACTTCATAGAACCACAAATCGTCCCCGGACAGGAGCAGCAGACGAGATCTTACACCTGGCTCTCATGATGGGTCTCATGATCAGGAAGCTCAGAGAGGAACCAGCAGGACGACCTGAAGGCGGCAGGAACAACATCAGCTACATGGAGAACCATCAGCACTTACCTGCAGCCAAATAAAACTAAAATAAAATCATGAAGAGTTGAAACGTGAAGTGTGGTGGTGGGTGCATCATGTTACAGAGCTGCTTCTCTGCAGACCTTACTGAGTACACTACACGTCTTCTGGTTAGTCCTGTACTGACACTACTGACCACGTCTGAGGGAGCGAGAGGGTCGGGCAGGAATCTCCTCACTGCTGCAACTGCACCGTGAGTCCTATAGCCAGCCGAGCAGTGGAGGAATGTGGACCGAGTAGCTGTGCATGCAGCACAAGTAGTGAGATTGCACAGGGGAATTGGATATATCCAAATCTAGGCTAGACATAATAGAAAAAATACAAAGAAAAACAACAGTGTGAATGTGAATGTGTTTTACTTTTATCTCTGTGCTATAAACGACAGGAAGTGCCTGAATAATGTGTGTGTGTGTGTGTGTGTGTGTGTGTGTGGGTGTGTGTGTAGACTCCAAATGTCCAGGTGATGTAGATCTAAATGGTAATGAGTGGGACATTAAAACCATTACGAGTGCCATGAAGTTCTACCTGCGGTAAGCACACACACACACACACACACACACACACACAACACACACACACACACATAATTAGATGGTTTGCACTCGTAAATGTGTGTGTGTGTGTGTTGGCACAGGAGCCTGAGTGAACCACTTATGACCTACAGCCTGCACCAGGACCTTATCAGCGCCGCAAGTATGAACACACACACACACACACACACACACACACACACACACACAGAGAGACTCTCTCTCTCCTCTCTCACACACACACACACACACACACAGAAAAAACACTTGTACATTTCATGTCCCACTTTGCCTTTAAATACAATACGCAGTGTGTGTGTGTGTGTTTGTGTAGTTGTGTAATGTGTAATGTTTGTGTGGTTGTGTAATGTGTGTGTGTGTAGGTTTCAATTTCACTCTTTTAATTCTACCATGAACAGATGCAGCCGACTGTAATGGCTTGCAGCAACACCAATACACACATTACACACATTACACACACACACACACACACACATTAGATGACTTTTTACCAAAACACACACACACACACACACTTACACACACACACACACACTTACACACACACGCATGGAAAGTTCTCGAATGTTTATTTCTTAATTCTTGGTGTGGTGATAAAAATGTGTGTGTGTGTTACAGTAACCAAGTGTTAACCACATAGTGTTTGTGTGTTTGGTGTGTGTGTGTGTGATGGGTTTACTTTAGTTTAGTAAAACTCGCACCATCTGTTTATAATAAAATTGGGCGAGAGACCTTATGAATGACTGAGAGAGAGAGAGAGAGAGAGAGCGCTTCCATTAGGTATATTGTATTGGCACCGTCGCTCCGTATCGTCGTGCCAACGCGGCCATAAATTCAATCAAATTAAACCAAACAGATCAAAGCAAACCATCCGGGTACCGTAGCCGCGCCCCCCTGCCCATGCCACCCGTCGTGGGTGCCAGCTTCCAAACTGTGCTGGTACAGCTCAAGCTTCCGCAGTGACCATCAGAGGTGGCGGGTTCCAATCCCGGCACCACCGTAGCGAAGCCCATGGGCGACGGCTTTCAGCACCTTCCACCCAAAACCTGATCCGTTCCACGTAGGCCTGTTCATACCAGCCGCCAGCTGCAGTTGATCCTGACGGGCGAGGACATTCTAGAACATCCTGCACCACCATGTTCACTGTCTGACTGCCCATTCTGACCCCGCCCATTTTAGCGAACCCAGAGCGATCAGCTGTACGATTCGGGACGCTGCACCTGAACGACGCTGCACCTGATCCATGTTAGTTAAGCAGAAGGGTGGAGGCACCACCCACACCCTACAATACTGGCTGTTTAGTGTGGAGTGGGTGGCAAACTCCTGAACTGGCGTGTGTGTGTGTGTGTGTGTGGTTAAAACACCTCTGGTTTAATCTCTTAATTACTCAGATCAGTCCAGATTTGCACGATTGCTTCTTCACACACACACACACACACACACACACACACACACACAGTCTGCAGTCTTAACCTCTGTGTGTGTGTGTGTGTGTGTGTGTGTGTGTGTGTAGAATCGGAGAATCTGGATTACCGCTTGGGGGCGCTACACTGTCTGGTGTACAAACTGCCGGGACAGAACCGTGAGATGCTGGAACTCCTGATCAAACACCTGGTCAGGTAACACACGCACACACACCTCTGGAACAGGAAGGACCATCCCTAAACTGTTGCTGCACAGCTGGAAGCACGTTTCCTTTATATAACTGATTTATTACAGCTGTTAGTAACTGCTCTGACTGAATCACATGAATTCAGATATTAGAAGACGCGTCCCGATACTTTTGCTCACACGGTGTATAAAGCTCTGGTCTGAAGGCCGTGATGAGGAAACACGTGTTGTGTAATGTGTGGTGAACACGTGCTTGCCAGGACGCATCTCTCAGATTAAACCCTCGCTCTCGGCCCCCTGGGTTCGTGTGTAAACATGAGCGACCCCGACACGGATCTATGGTGTTCTCATTCAGCCGTGACGGACAGTGACTGATGGTGACCGACGGCTCCGGGGTTTGCGGTTCGGATCAAAACGTGTAAATATTTGTGAGCTCTGAGTGGGAGCTGGTAAACAGGCGGATCAGACGGAGATCTGAAGGGATTTGGTTTGTGGTGCTGGTGCAGGATGGTTCAGACTCTCGTGTTGTGACAGTTTAGTGACGGGACTTCAAACATCCTTATGATCACGATCTGTCCCCGTCTACACTGTCCTCGTCTCTCCGTCCACACTCTCCCTGTCCACACTGTTCCATCCACACTGCCTGTCTCTCCGTCCACACTGTCCCCATCCACACCATCCACAGTCTCGTCCACACTGCCTCATCTTTTTATTATTCTAACGTCGTATCACTTTATTTGATTTAATTTGATTGTTTATTTGCAGCGTTTGCAGCCACAGCGGTGAGAATCTGATGACGCCGTCTAACATGGGCGTGATATTCGGCCCCACTCTCCTCCGAGCCGAAGAGGAAACGGTGGCGGCCATGCTGGACATCAAATTCCAGAACATCGTGGTGGAGATCCTGATCGAGGATTACAATAAAGTACCGAAGTCTCGATAAATCTACAATAAATCATCCACGTTATTAATAAAACTGATTTACAATGAGAATCTTTGATTTCTGTTTTTACTGTGTTTTATAACCGCGTCTCTATTTGACGTTAGATCTTCAGTGGTCCTCCAGAAGAAAGCTCCGCCCCTCCGGTCCCGCCCCCCAGAGTGACGCCAAGGAAACGACAGCCAATCACCATTTCCAAACGGCCGCCGAGGTTTTACCCCGCCTTCCAGCCGCCGGCCTACGAGAGTAAATAAAGATTTTATCATCATTAATCCTCCTAATTCCATCTGATAACCTGCTTCTATTTGATCAGAACCACTCAATTTATTAACAAATAATATATTTACTTTTATATAAAACTAAAGTTTAATAACATTTTTTTATTAGATTTTATGTGAAAGCGTAAAAAATGATCATTAATAATTTGTTAAACAGATTTTTAAAAAGATTTTCTATTTTTAATATTTCTTAATTCTTTTATCATTTTTCATATTTTTCTATCTTCATTTTTATCGTTATTTTTTACTTTTATCCAAATAAATTTATACTTTTTAACATGTTTTATTTGCAAAAGTGTCTCAGAATATTGTTTGTAATTAAATAACATTTTCCTCCTCACCTTTCATCATCTTCATCTTTATTCTCTTGATTTATCTTATATTTCTTTATATATTTTTACTTTTATATAAAATTATTCTTCTTATTCTAAAAAAACTGCATTATTTTATTAATTGTGTTTTACAATTTTATCCACAAATGCATCTGTAAATAAAAGTCGTAATAAAGGCAAAACAAATTAAATTAAAAAATAATTTTAGCTCATTTTTAATGTTTAATCTACTTTTAATAAAATCTTTATATTTTGTATTTGAATTACGACATTTTCTTTTCTTTTATTCTCATAGTTTTTATACTAAATTAATATTTTGTAATTTTTTTTTGTAAAAACAGAAGTTTTAATAGATTTTATTTCTAGTTAAATGAATAAAACACAATTCTGTAGAATAATTCTAATTAAATTTTTATTAAAATAATTGATGCAATATTATAATATTTAAAAATAAAAACGTAATAGTAGCAACATTATGATTATTATTATTAAAAATAATAAAAATAACAACAGCAGTAGGAATAACCTGTGTGTGTGAGTGTGTGTGTGTGTGTGAGTGTGTGTGTGTGTGTGTGTGTGTGTGAGTGTGTGTGTGTGAGTGTGTGAGATGTTCTCTGCCCACACTGTGTTTAGAACCGTTACACACCAGCTACACACCGTCAGCACGTCAACACACTCAGTGTCTGAGAAACAAAGGCCACATTTACACTCCATAGCCAAAAGTATGTGGACGCCACACACACACACACACACACACACCCTGATTCTCCTCACACCAGCCCTGGAACTGCTGTGGATCATACTGAGCTGGAGAAGATTAAGATGTTATCGATTATACTGTTGGGAGAAATGGAAGTAAATCCCTGCAGTCATGATCCAAAGTCCAGTAGAGAGGTTCCCAGGAGAGTGAGGGCTGATACAGCAGCTGTAAATATCATCTTCATGTTAATGCTCCTGCTGCTGGATGTGATGCTCAGGTGTCCACACACTTTTAGCCATAAATGCAGCACAAACAAATCAAGTGTGTGTGTGTGTGTGTGTGTGTGTGTGTTTAAGTCATTGGGTTTAAAGTGGGCTGTTTTCAGTTGAGAGCTTTTAAAGCGGCGGTGATTTGATGCCAAGGACAACAGCTGCATGGGCGACCCAGTCTGCACCTCACACACTCTCACTCTCTCTCTCTCTCTGTGTGTGTGTGTGTGTGTGTGTGTGTAAGAACTAGCCAAAACTTTACTGATAATCTGTATGTCATACACACACACACACACATACACACACACACACACACACACATACACACACACATACACACACACAATATACAAAGTCAAAATACACAGCTGTGTGCTCAATCCTGCCAACATCGGACAAAAAACATTTGGGCCTGTGCACACACACACACACTCACACACACACACACTCACACACACACACACACACACACACACTCACACACACACACACACTCACACACACGGTAAATAACACAGCATTATTATTAATTACTGTTATTCTAAACAGTTTGGATATAAAATTAAGAACGAGAGCGTGTTAACAACAAGATAAAAACAACTTCTGGTTCAATTTGCAGATTATTATGATTTTCACTTAATTTTATTATTATTTATTATTATTATTATTTGTTGTTTATTAACATTATTATTAATATTATTATTAACGTAACATAACAGCAGGGGTGGGTGAGGGTTTTCTGGGGATGTAGAGGGTGGGTGAGGGTTTTTTGGGGGGTTAAGGGGTATGTGAGGGTTTTCTGAGGGGGTGTAGGGAGTGGGTTAGGGGTTTTGGAGGGGGGTGGGTGAAGGTTTTGGAGGGGTGTAGGGGGTAGGTGAAGGTTTTCTGGTGGATGTAGGTGGTTGGGTAAGGGTTTTTGGGGGGTGTAGGGAGTGGGTGAGGATTTTTAGGGGGTGTAGGTGGTGGGTAAAAGTTTTGGGGGGTGTAGGGGGTAGGTGAAGGTTTTCTGGTGGATGTAGGTGGTTGGGTAAGGGTTTTTGGGGGGTGTAGGGAGTGGGTGAGGATTTTTAGGGGGTGTAGGTGGTGGGTAAAAGTTTTGGGGGGTGTAGGGGGTAGGTGAAGGTTTTTTGGGGGGTGTAGGGGGTAGGTGAAGGTTTTTTGGGGGTGTGGGGGGTAGGTGAAGGTTTTTTGGGGGTGTGGGGGGTAGGTGAAGGTTTTTTGGGGGGTGTGGGGGGTAGGGGAAGGTTTTCTGAGATTGAATGTAGATGAATGTAAAGTTCAGCGTCTCTGCGAGCTCTTCATTAGTTCCTCTCTGGTACCTTTAATTAGAGGAACACGTCCGAATGTAAATGTCCGGATGAGAAGCTCAGAAGTTCCTCTGGACGTGTGAGTAGATGCTCGGTGGAACAGGTTCCGTTTAAGTGCCCTGTCACCGCAGCGAGAGGAACATAATTGTAGCCCAGCGTTATCATATTAGCTTGATCATTAGAGCGTGAAGAACTATTGTAGAGCTCGGAGACTACTTTCACTCTCGAAGTATTTGGACGGGGGGAGTTCAGTGGATTGGGAACTGGACTGTTAACTGGACCTTAACCCTATATGTGAAGAAACATAGTTCAAGAGTGTGTCTGTTGGACTTCAATGTAGAAGAACATCATGATGGATCTATCGTTAGATCTTAATAACCCTTATCGTTCCTTGTAAGGGTGCACTAGTGTTCCAGCCAGGGTTGACGTGACACCTTCATTAGAGAAACATAATTGTAGCTTGAAGGTTCTTCAAATCAGAGGAACAGTCCTGGACAGGAACACCATTAAGATCCATCGTTAATCCTCAATATTGAAGACCTCAATGTGGCCAGAAGTCTGCAGACCTGAGCATAAACTTGGCTTGAGTAGCTGACTTGAGGTCAGGGCCTTGTACGGGCTGATGGACCCCTAATCTAGGGTTTGAAGGTGTCGACGCTGGGTTGGAACCTTTAAGGGTTCTTCTGTTGTACCATTCACCATGTGAGATACTATTAAGGAGGGCATGTCACTGAGGTGGCACCTTCTGGGTACTTGTAGAGGTTTTGTAGCGCAGCGAACAGGAACTTAAGTGTACCTTAAAGACCTCTTTTGTACCTCAGAGGGTACAGTTTGAGGCAGTACAAAGCCTCGTCACTGTGGTGGTTCCCATGCGAATACTCGCTCGTACCTTTCACTGTGAGGAGGAAAATTTAGAGGAACTTTATAAATGGAGGTAACGGAACCTTAAGTGCTCTGTTTTAGCTTCAGGACGTTATTAATGTCCTTATTTACTCCTCGAGGACGTCCGCTGTACCGCCGAGGCTACGTTTACATCGTTTGTACCGGGGGAAATGAAGTGTACCTCTAGCTTACTCTGACAGCGTAGCTTTAATAATAATATCTGCAAAAAATCAGCGGGGAGTCGGCGCACCGTCGGGATTCAGATTTCTGGGCCGCTGGTCGTGGCTGGAAATAATTTTAGCCGGGATGCTTCATGCCAAGTGTACCAACCAGGGTTTGGACAAGGCGCAGGTGGTCAAATGGTGATCGCAAGAGTCAGTTATTAAATAAATAAATAAATGAATATTTTCTGTAATCTCCTTCGTCTCTCTCTTGCAGGCGGAGAGCAGAACGGCAGCGCCCACAACGGCTCCGATTCCGGAGGGGACGCCAACAGTGCCAGTCCTGTTCCGCACCAGAGGACGAGAATAGCCCCTCCAAACATCGCCCCGCCATCCATCCCAACGTCCACTCCTTCCAACCCTCCAGCCCTCCCTCTGTCCCCGCCTCGACTTCCCGCGCAGCGCCACACCGCCCACCTCAAACCGGGCGTACGGCAGGACCGCTTCTCCGACTCCGAGGTCTCCAAGATCGTCTCCAGGATGCAAGATGGGGGTCAAAGGCTGGACCCGGCGGCCACGGGCAACGGGGAGTCGGGAGCGCCGGTGGTATACGCCCAGTGCTTCCAGAGCAGGAAGCCTCCACAGAGGGTCGTCACGGGAACCAAAGAGGGTAACCAGTCAGCGCCCGACACTCACTGGCACAATGACTGTGGATAATTAATCATGAATTCATCAGTTCTGATTGATTTTGCTCGTTAGTGAATGAAGAGCTGCTGCTTTAATTATAGTCCAGGAAGTTCAGGTCTGTTGATCAGCCAAAGCTTCAGTGCAAATGTAAATCCCCTCTTTGCATTGTCCTAATTTGGATATAATTTGGAGATTTGGTGGAAACGGTCTAGCATGTAAGATCCCTCAGCTACCCAAGAACTCCCCGTCCCGGTCATACCAGGTCTTTGGATGCGGAACCTTTGACCCTTCGTGGTGCGTTTAGAGATTTGGAGCAGGATGATGTTCTGGTTTGGATATCAGGAGAGTTCTGATGATTCACTTCAAAGAGATTCAACCCAATTTAGATCAGAATAATGAGGCAGTAAATAATCTTCATTAGGTTAGAGTCGGACTCGCCTCATTTAGAGGTTCTGGACCTGGTTCTGGACCTGGTTCTGGAAAGGTTCCTGTTTGGGACATTAAGACATCTGCAGCAGCTCTTATCAGAGTTCTCATTCACCGCCAGGTTGAAGAGGTTCCAGGAAGACGTCTTGAGTTGTTGCTGAGAGATTTGGAGCAGGTTCTGGAACCCTTTTAGCTACAGTTCAGTCTGGGACCGGAGCCGTAGAGCGCTGCCAGGTCGAATCCTGAACTTGCTGGGTTGAATCCTGGTGGCCTTGTTTGACCAGTAGATTTGGGAGCTGGATCTGGAGGGGTCAGAGTTTTGGGTCAGGGTTTTGGGGGGTCTAAATGAATTTCAGGTTCACACTTTAGAAGGGAGGAGGTTTATATCTGCTGGACGTTCTAATTGAACCCTTTTGGACCTGGACAAGGTTCCTGAAGGACTTCTGGTTTGAGCTGGCGCAGGGTGATTTGGACCAGGTTCTGGAAGGACAGTATTAATAGCTTTTCCGGCTGGTCAGTCTTGGTTTTCTGTTTATTATTTTTGTCAGTTCAGGACATTTGGAGGTTGGCTGATATCCTAAAAGTGCCGCTGATTAATTTGCTGGTTTGAATCGTTGGGGTGGTGGTGGTGGTGGTGGTGGTGGTGGTGGGGGGGGGGGGGGGTAATTAAGGTGTGGATCCCTGATGGAGCATTAGGATGTGAAACCTTGATCTAGATTCTGAACAGATCTCTGGGACGTCTGAAGCTGATAATTCATTCAGCTCTGATTCTGAGTGGAACAGAACCCGGAGAGATCGTCATTAGGAGGTTCTGGGTCCGGTTCTGAAACCAGCTCTCTGGTTTTAATCTGGGTTTTGGACATGAAGATGTTTGCAGCAGCTCGTGATGAATTTTTGGTTCATGCTGTAGTTGTGGCATGAAGAGGTTTGAACCGCTTCCCAGAGAAGCTCTTTTTATAAAGCCTCGCTGGTGCGTCCACCAACTTTAAATACCTTCTTCATCCGAAATTCCTCTCGGCCGAGGTTCCAGGAAGACGTTTTGAGTTGTTGCTGAGAGATTTGGACCAGGTTCTGGAATGATTTTAGCTCGGTCTTGGATCAGAGCCGGTTTTGTTCCAGGTTTGGCAGAATTTCTGATGATTCACTTATACAACGTTTGTCCTAATTTGGATACGAGTCCAGAAATGAGTTCTGATATTTGTGGACTGGGTCCTAAAGGGTAGCAGATTCTAATCCCAATGCTGGTTTGAATCCTGGTGGCCTCATTAGGAGATTCGGAGATGGATTTGGAAAGGTTGGTGTTTTGGACATTAAGAGGGTTGCAGCAGGTTCCTGGTCTCAAAAAATCACGTTTTTAAAAACCCTAGTTGGTACATTTACCAGTTTTGTACAGTAGAACCCTCACAGAGTTCCTGTTTAAGCTCTGCTGGATTTGGACAGGGTTCCAGAAAGACATTGGGGTTTGGATCAGGTCCCAAAACTTACTCACATTAATAGAGTTCCAGTTTGAACCATTTTGGATTTAGACAAGGTTCCAGAAAGGTTTGGGTTGATGCTGGACGGTTGATGATGCAGTCGGAGACTTGGACCAGGTTCTGGAAGGTCATTAATAGCTTCTCCAGAGGTGTTTGGTCCTGACAAATGGTTGTTGAATCGTTTTTTGGGCATTGAGAAGTTTGGAGCAGGTTCTAGTGTGTTCAGGAGTGGTTCTTGGACTAAATTGTTCTAAGGACAGTTAGAACTTTGGACCTGGTTCTGGACCAGGTTTAGAAGAACTGCTAATGATTCATTCAGGAGTTCCGGTAGGTCTGGGATTACCTGGAACTGCTGGCCACAGGGGAGGAATCTACCCTCCACATGATGCCCATTTATCACAGGGCAAAGCCTGCCGGCTCCTACCTAGTGCCAGCGTAGAACAGCTAATGTGTCTATCGGAATGTTCTGGGAGGCTGTGGGGAACCGGGGCAGCCAGATAAAAACCAACACAGACACAAACGTCGGGGTGAAACCCGCTCCCTCAGTTTTTCCCCGTGTTGCAGTGCGGCACCCAAACTAGCAGCTGCGCCAGCGTGCCAGCGTGCCAGCCTAGATCCATTTATTCATTTGAAATTCAGTTTGAGGTCATTTGGAACAGATTTCTGAAGGAAACGGCGTTTCATTACCGCCGCTATATCACATCAATTGAACCGGGTCCCAAAAAAACCCCCTCCAATTCACTCTGCTTCCAGAGAGGAACTGGGATGAATTCTGCCTAAATGAAGTGTTACTGGACCTGGTTCTGATAAATGTTAAAAAATGGCAGTTTTTAATGCTAAGTGGAAAGGTTCTGAGTCAGATCCCAGTGGCTTTTTTGATTTGTAAACTGGTTGCGGCGTGTCGAGATTTTAAACGATCTCTTGTTTGACCCTTTTTTTAGATTTTGGGAGGATTCCAGGATCCTGATTAGGGCATACAGAGATTTGGATGTCTGGTTTGGTGCTGGAATGGTGACTGGTCTGGTACCAGATTTGAGGGGATGACGTTGCTGGTATACTGTTCACATCAGGTTGGACCACATTTAGGAGGTGGTTCTAGGTTAAATCCTGCTTTTGGAATTAGTTTTAGGATCAGGTCCCTGATCTAATTTTATTTTTAAGGCTTCACGAGTCTAAATGATTCAGTGATTCGGTGATTCAGTGATTCATGCTGCTGAAACAAGAGCTCCTGAACCAAATTCAAGAGGAGTTTCTGGTTCAATCTTTTCGTTTGGACCTGGTCCTGGTCCTGAAGGTTTCTGGATTAAATCCTGCTTTATTTTTAAAATAAAGCACGAGGCACAAATCCCAGTAGTTTTGGGTCGCTGATTCTCCTGCAGGCTTCGGTTGGAATCCCGATCGGTTCGGTTGTGTGTTTTGGTTCTGAGTGCAGACTCGGTTCTGGTTCTGAAGAACTGAGACTTCTTGTGTGTTTTTGTGTAACAGCAGAGAGCGATGGGCTGAAGTGTCGCTCCGTCTACGAAAAAGCTGCTATCAGTCGACCGCCAACACGGCCCCCGGACCCGCCGTCACGATGTCCGACAAATCAGAAAGCACAAAACGAAGATGCGGCGACATCCTAGTGAGTACAACACACACACACACACACACACACACACAAACACACACACACACACTTTCATGCAAACCAGAGGAAGGCATGAAAATGAATCCAACATGCAAAATAATTTCAAGCCTTCCAGAGTGAAAGAGAAAGTCGAGTGAAAAGCGTTGGTGTGCAGTAGTGTAACCTGAGGAGCTAAAACTGCTTTAAAACACCAAACAAATCCTGAAGCTGTTCAGATTCCTTCCAGAACCTCACCAGCACCAGTACAGGAGCTTCAGTATTAGGCTCCTCAGTGCTGTAAACTTGCAGGTGAGCCGTTTAGGTCAGACCTGTCAGTCCTGAACCGCCGTGATCACGTGTGGCTTGAGTACGTTCCGTCCAACCCCGACGTCCTTCCTCCATCTCCACATCCTAAGCGAATCTTTCTGAACCCGTCAACAAAGTGAGCATTACCACAAAGTGCAACCAGATGACCAGAGATGACATAGTTTTGACACTTCAGGGTGGATCCATCACGGCTCTGTCATGACTGGAGGCGTAATTGGCGAATTAAGAGCTAAAAAAGACGATGGAACGGGGCGGAGGCTGAGTGGAAATTGGACAGTTCGCCCACGTTAAAAGTCGCGCCCTGCTATGCGGCCTGTTTTGGCCAGCAGAGGGAGCATGGAGTCTTTTAATAATGCGCTCCAGGTGGAAGGTCTTCTATAAATATCACGACTCCATTTTGTCTTCTTTGTCAGCGCGTTAGCTGGCTCTGTTGATTTCTGGAAATGTGCCCCGGTGTTCCGGCCCTGTAAAGGAACTTGCCGTTAAGGGTCGGCTACGGGTGGCGCAGAAAGTTCCCTCACAGTCGTCTTTCCGATAACTAAGTCAAGGTTTGTCACAGGTGCACAGTGAGGCAAGTCAGATGCTAACGAGCCCAGAGCACCAATGACATCAACGCCCACTGATCCAGGATGGCTTCATTAGAGCCTTGTCTTGACTGAAGGTCTCACCGCTTGCTCCGAAAGTGGTAGGTGGTGTAGGAAGTTCTGCCCATTTCCCAGAGTCTGCACATTGTACAACATCCATGGACTTTTTTCGTCTTTGGTCTTTTTTGCCAAGGTCAGTGTTGTCGTCAATATCCAAACACGTCAGAGCCTTGAGCTACACCACAGATGACATCCATGAACAAGGAGAATAAGTGCCACAAAAAACCAAAAACTATATTGAGCCCTGGGTAGAGCTCTGAGGTTAGTTGAATGAAAAGATGATGACCCCAAGATCAAAGGTTCCCAAAGGTACCCATAATCTCACAACCCCTAGATGCACCCTGAAGATACCACAGTTGAGCTTTTAAGGAAGATAAGTATTCACCGTACTCAAAACAGGTCTAAGACAGAGCCCTGAGGTACGCCATACACCCTAAATTCCTACAGAATAAATCCTAAAGATCAAACCTCCTTCAAAGGAGGTTCCTTGATCACAAGTTTTAAAATGCTGGGTGCTCTGGATCTTGTGTTTGACCAACCGACCCTGTTCTGGAACACAAGCTCCACCACAGCCTGGTCTGAAAGAAGAACGCCTGGAGCTGTGGTCCATAAAGATGCTCCTGAAGGGTTCAGGAAAGGGTTAATGAGTTCCTCAAACACCAGTGATGTGTTAAGCAAGACAGGAAAGATGAACAAGGTTCTGAGGAAGCTCTCAGAGTATCTTGAGGATCTCGAGGTGGACGAGTGGAGGAGCTCAGAAACAGAGCCGGACTGGTAACCAGTGAAATCAGGCCAGTACAGCATTTCTGTTGCCTTATGGACCAGCTGCAGGGTCCCATTTTCAGTTTGGCAAAAGCTTTGAGCTGGAAAATCCTTCCTCTCAAAACGACTTGCTGGTCAGATCTCCAGGCTGGATGATGCCATTACGATGGAGACGATGCCAGGACTATTTTCTGAGCTGCGTGTTAGAGGATAATGGCCGCAGATGGTTCACTACGAATCTGGTGGAGTTGTGATGGTCAGATAAAAGAACTTCTGTACCATCGTGCTTCAACTGGAGGAGAATTTTAAATGTCAGACATTAAATATTCACCAGACAATCAAACTCTGAGACTCGAGAAGATCTGAGCAGGAGGGAGAACCTGTTTTTAAAGCAGTGACATTCAGAGATCGTCTTCCAAACCCAACGTTAGAACCGCTCAGTCGAGTCTTTCTTTCTTTTAGCCACTATCATACGAACATGGTCATTCCAGTCATGATCCCAAAAAAATAGGGCCCAAAACAGATCCTGGTGGTACACCAGAGGACACCAAATCGGGCCCAAGATGGAGCCATAAGATAACCCAGAGGTAACAGCCACTGAAGAAGAACGAACAATGGAACACAAGTGAGAGCTTTCCAGGAAAAGCAGATGATGTTACAATCAAAGCAAAATTGGACCCAGGATAGAGATCTGAGGTACACCACACCACAATACAGAATAGACAAAGTTGTAGCTGAGCGGACCTCAGTTCGTTTGAAAGTTGGAGTCAAGGTGCAGGGTCATCTAGGTTACCGTAGCCCAGAGCCCAAACCATGAAGCTACCACTGAGTGGACCCCAATAAAGTTCCATTAAAAAGGTCCCTAAAATACCCCAACATCATCACCGAATAGAAGAAGTGACCCTAAAAATAATAAATGTGTCCTGTGTCAGAGCTTTGAGGGAATAGTGGAAACAAAATAGGGCCCAAGATTGACACCTGTGATTGACGCTTTCCAAAATCAATGTTTATCAATAGCTGGTAAATGTAAATGTAAAATGTAAATGTAAAACTCAGAGTAAATCCAGCATGTCAGCTTCAAAACATCCAGCAGCTCATAAAAGCGAGAAGAAAAATCGTTCAGCGTAAATAAAACAGTTTTTATGAAGCGACGCGGCGGGACGGCGGGGTGAGGGGGGGGAATCAGAACCTGGGCTGAGACGTAATGTGTGTTTTAATCTGTAATATTTATTAGCTATGAAGACGACGTGGAGACTGATTTCATCTCTTCTCTTTCTCAATCTTTTTATTTTTGCAGCGTTGCTTCCAAGACCAAGTTTTTTGAAAATGCTTCCAGACATACCAGCAGGTACGTTGGCTTCAGTATGTGAATATGTGAATGTGTACAGGCTTTTCATTTTTAACATTAAAAAAATTATATTAGTGATTTTATTATTAAATGTTAATTAATAATAATATAGTAAAAAAATAATAATAGTAATGATAAATAATAATAATAATAATATGATAAATGAATAATAATAATAATAATAATAATATTAACATGGCAAATGAATAATAATAATAATATTATTAATATGCTAAATAAATAATAATAATAATATTAACATTAATATGGTAAATAAATAATAATTAATAATAATAATAATATGCTAAATAAATAAAAAATAAACAAACAAATAAATAATAATAAAAAAATAATAGTAATAATAATAGTAATAGTAAATAAATAAATAAATAAATAAATAAATAATATGGTAAATAAATAAATAATAATAAAAAATGATAATAGTAATGGTAAATAAATAATTAATAATAATAATAATAATAATAATAATAATATGGTAAATAAATAAATAATAATAAAAAATAATAATAAATGGTAAATAATAATAATTAAAATGGGTCCGTGGGTAGCACTGTTGCCTCACAGCAAGAAGGTCCTCTTCCAACACTTGCCCAATCTGCGCCACTTCTTATCACCTGGCAGTGTTGGGTTCCCACACAGAGCCGTATAGCGTACAGAGAGCCACAGTAAGCTCGTGTGTCTGTGTAGGTGCCCGGTTTGTGGATAGCATAGTTTGGATTCCAGCTGGAGAGCTTGAGATCTCAGCGTTGGTGTACTAGTGTGTCAGATCGCTGCACCACTGAGGATCATTTTTACTGAATTATTATTATTTGTTGCGTCTGTAAGTGTCTTTATTATTGATTGATTGATTTTGCTGTTTTATTAGCCGAAGCAATAATAACAATAATAGAATAAAAAAGCGCCTGGTGTTTGGGAGGTTTTTTTTAGAGGAATAAAGCAGGTAACTGTAACGTGGTAAATCTGAGCTGAAACACGCCGATTCCTGCCGCCGCTAAACTATTTAAACGGCATTTAAAAGTCCATTTATCCCCCAAATCTTATTTCATTTTAATGTTAAGGCGTTTTCAGCGGCGAGGCCTCGTCCTGCATCCAGCTGCGACTCTTCATTCCCCGAACGATTAGCTCGTAAATCCCGTTAATGCCGGAGCATCAGACACTTCGCCTCCGAGCTCGCAGGAACGTTTAGTTTCAGGTTTACTCTCGACCGGCGCTCCTACGTTCCAAACTGAATTCATCGTTTAAATGAAACGATCGACGTTTGTTTGAGTCGAGTGTACGGGGAGTGGGACTCCGACCCTTTTACATGCAGCTCTGGCCTCACCTGAACCCCGTGAACTCGCTCCTGTGGGGGTTCGGTGCCGCACAGGAAGCCAGCAGAGATCGGTATCACCGTCTCAACCAGAAAGAAAACCAGAAAGAAAACCAGAAAGAAAACACTCCCATCAATTTATTTCACTTTTACTCATGTTTTATATCAGCGGCCGATTTTCAAACATTAGATCACTGCTTTTACAGAAATAATAAAATAATGTCGAGATTTCTGGCTTATTTTGATTTCTGCTGCACTTTTGGATTTGTGCTTCATCTTAATGCACAGGGTTTAGGAATGAGACACGCTCACACTGTTACCAAAAGTATTCGGACACCTGATCGTAAGTCTGTTTCAAAAATAAACGGTATTAAAACAGAGTGACGTCTGTTTGATCTTTTCAGCTAGAACAACATTCTTACAAGACTTTGTAGTGTGTCTGTGGGAATGATGCTGCTCTAGAAAGCCTCAGTCGATGTTCCGGAGCTGAGGCTTCCCTAAACTGTTTCTGCAAAGCTGGAATCATATTATTTCTTTTTTATGACTGATTTATTACTGTGTCTAAAACACGTGAATTCTTTAATTAGAAGGGGTGTCCCAATACTTTTGACCTTATAGTGTTTATTCAAGTGTGATGTACATTAATAAATACATTTAATATTAAAAGAAAAAAATAGAAATAACTGAAAAATAAAGAAAAAATAAAGACATCAGATAAAATAATTAAATATTATTGCTGTTTTTTGGCCTTTTTAAACTTTAATTAGGAATTATTATTATTATTTATTTATTTGTTCTTGATGCATTGATGCTAAAAATGGATGTAATGTTATTAAAATGAGCTTCACTGCATCACTCAGCAGGTACAGAATCTAATTTTAATATTTCTCACATCACGAATCACTGATTTTACTAGAATGCTCCGGTAGCGGCGTGTGTGTGAAGGTCGACGCCCGTCCCGTCAGACAAAACAATCGTATTGTGTCCCAAAACTTTTAATAAGAGGAAGCAGCTGAAGCAGAGGAACGCTTAAACACCAGCTGATAGGCAGGCAGTGGTGCTATGGCAACACCTACGGGATGAATCGGGATGTCAGTCAATGCCTGACGTCACACGCACCCACAGTCACACTCCGAACTCCTGTCTGTCTAAGACGAAGCTTTCCTGAAGATTTGAGGCTCCTGTTGGAACCGGATCTCCAGCCCACTGGTGGTCATGTGTTCCACCGCGCCCGGCACTCGTATTCATACACCAAAATCTGACCAATCAGACGCCCTGAAATATTGGGCTGCGTTTGGGGAGAATGATGTGGCTCCTAAATAAAGTGTCCGCCACGCCCACGCCTCCATTTATTCATCTGGCTTGAGCTTTCATCCAGAGCCGCCGCCGCCGCCGTAAAGAATCCAATCATCCATCTAATAAACGTCCGCCGACAGTAAAAAAACCCCGCCGGAGTTCCTGCCGTCGAAATCATCCTCGTTTCCTGTCATTACGGGAACATTTACAGACCTGCGCCCCCCCCATTGTACCCCCTTCACACACATACACACTCCCGAAACGAGGTGGACCTGCCTCCATACACAGCGGTTTATTATTCACACTGCAGCACCGTTTAATTCACCCAAACACCAAAACGCTGCTGATCCTGATACAACACACGCCTGTCTGGATCAGCAAGTGCTACCAACCCCTCCTTCTCCCCCCGCCAGGAGTCTAAAGAGCCTAATTACTCTGATTCTTACACTAGTACCAGTACTCAGATCATCAAACTGGTACCAGTACTCAGATACTTATGTTAGTACCAGTACTGGGAACTGTACACTGGTACCAGTACTCAGAACTTAGATTCTTTAACTGGTATCATTACTCAGATCCTTACACTAGTACCAGTCGGTTAATGCACTGATGTGAACGATTCGTCGTGTTCCGGTGGTTTTGGGAGCTGAAGGCTCTCGGCTGTACAGTGTGAGTGATCCCATCAGTGATGTTCCAGATCTTTAGGGTTGTACTGGGTTGTGCTTTGTGTGTGATTTTATCATGACTCCACACTGTGTGATAATAATTATTCTGTTCTCCTTTACTCAGTTCTGCTAAATCACCCTCCGGCGCTGATCTCCCCAGATGAGGAGCAGAATGATTTACAGTCACGGTTACAGGTACAATTACCGGATCGTTCTTTCTTTTCTCTGACTCTCCGTGCGCCATACGGATCTCCGTCTAGTGCAGGTGAAAGGAAGTGGTCGATGCTGCACCGGTCGGTGCTAGTCAAGATCCTCCTTGGTCAGGAGAAGGGTCGTGCAGCAGTACAGGGAATCGGATATGAGTAAATTGGGGGCTGCAGATTTGTAGCCTGGTGGGGCAGAAACGCGGGGCGACACACAGGCATGATTAAACTGACACAGATAGTAGAGAACAGACAAACCGCTGCTCACATCCTGGCACCGCAACCGCACAAGTGCTTCAGATATCCGGTGTAGTCCGTGTGTCAGCGGGTCGGAGCGGGTGGTCCCCCCACCCCCTTTAGCCCCCCAGGACAAGCGCAGGCACGGGGCTAAATTATGGTGTCATGTCAGAACTCCCCACAGCTCCAGTGAGCTAGGTCCGGATCGATCGTGCAGTTCCAGGCAGCGCTCGGCGCACAGGAAGCTCCGTTTCCTCTAAGAGCTTATCGACGAGCGCAGATCTAACGGCGTCCATCCTGCACGCCGACCACGCTCGCCCCCCACGTCCACAGAGGAGATTCTTCTCGCCTGTGACAGTGTAGTGAATAGGGTCATTTGGGGCCGTATTTAAATGGGCGCGGCGGTGAGGGAGCGTGGAGCAGACGGAGCAGGTTCGGGGGTTTTCTCATTTACTGGAGCTGATAAGGTTCCTCCGGACCGCTCCTTTCATCTCACCTCGTTAAAACTTTTATAGTTTCAGCTGAACAGATTGTTTCTGAACTTTTATTATTAAAGGTGAATATTCGGGACGTTCCTGCAGTGCCGGGTTTTTCTCTGTCGCTCTGAGTGATGAAGCTTCACCGCGGCTCCGGCTTTTCTGCTCCTGATGAGGCTGCGACGATAAAAAACCTTTTATATTATAATAATAATAAATAATAAATAATAATGAGTTTAAATTTGGCGTGTGTTAGATACGGCCCTGCTTGGTCAGGGTGGGAATCCAACAAAGCATAACTAGTTTAATATGTATATAAAAATGCTCTTATATCCAATAAAATAATCAAGAATAGAATTAATTTTATTATTTTCATTGTAATGTCATTAATTGTTTATATTTTTTCCTTTTTCTCCTCAGAACTCTACGTCTGAATCCCGATGCTGCATCTTCATCACAATTTCAGCTACAGCCGACGCACAGCATTGATGTGAATCACCGTCAGCCCTACAAAATGTGTGTGTGTGTGTGTGTGTGTGTTACTGATCTGATATTTGGGAAACCAATGCTAGCTAATGTTTACTACGCTGGTGCTAATGCAATACATGCATGAATACTAACTAACCCCGTCATACCCTACACACTATACCCTAAACCCTATTCTCTACACCCTACACACTATACCCTAAACCCTATTCTCTAAACCCTACACACTATACCCTAAACCCTATTCTCTAAACCTTAAACCCTACACCCTATTCTCTACACCCTACACCCTATTCTCTACAACCCTATTCCCTAAACCTTAAACCCTACAACCTATTCTCTACACCCTTTTCTTTACACCCTATACCGTACACCCTATTCTCTAAACCTTAAACCCTACAACCTATTCTTTACACCCTATACTCTACACCTCATACCTTACTCTGCATATCCTACACCCTATACACTGTTCACTACACCCTATACTCTACACCCCATACCTTAATCTGCATACTCTACACCAGGGGTCACCAACCTTTTCCAGACTACTTCAAGGGTACGATTAATACGAAGGGTTACTTGTTTGATACAGAACTGGTTAAAACAATGCCCCAGCTTTCATGTTAGAGCAAATTAAGGTTTAAGTTTAATGTTAAATATCGGAACGTTGTAAAGTAATGGTTTGTTTCCATACGGCGACGGTGTGCAGTAGAGGGTTTAAAAAGATCTTTCCTGACAGTTTTGTATGTATGAGCACATCTTCACATTTTCATCAAAATCACACCATTTTTTTTATCACTTTATCACTTCTGTACCATTAACAGTCACATCTACAGATCACGTCCCGTTTGTACTTATCACTTCCTTTTAGAACAAATCATGGACTCGGTCCCGTTTGTACGAATGATCAGTAATGTACGATTGAATAAAAGCTGCGATGTACTGAGATGTACAGGGACGTTTTTGTGACGCGTACTGAAGTGTCTCTCCACATTCCTCCAGATCATTGTGAAAATATGAAGTTTTCTTTCGTTTTTCTTGTGTGTTTTCGGGGTAAAACCCGCATCTCGCTCCCCATCGTAGCTGCACTCACCTGCATGTCTCAGCGCTATGCGCACGATATAAAACTCCGCACCCGGACCAGATCAGAGCTCATATATAAACATACAACAGTTTTGTTTTTAAAATGTTATATTCAGTGTTGTCATTTTCAAATCCACATCAGTGTAAGTGTTATTGATTTAAAAGATCAGCAACACAAGTATAATTTAAGACGGAGCTCTACGGTCACTAGTGTAAATTTAGAACATGCCCTGCGTACCGTGTTGGTGACCCCTGCGCTACACCCTCTACCCTATTCACTTCATCCTACACCCCATACCCTACACTATACACCCTGTTAACTACACCACATACCCTTCACCGTCACCACTATTCACTACACCTCTAACCCCACACCCTACACTCAGCACCCTATTTCCTATACCATATACCCTACACCCTCTCCCTCTCCCCTACACCCTGCACAGTACACTATAGGTATTTAGTACCAGCTTTCGTTCCTGAATCTCATCGACTTCTGGCTTTTTTACACTCCAGTTTAAGTGTGACTGCAAACTGGTGTCGTTTATTATTTTAAATTTTTATTTGAAGAAAAACTAAAGCTGCGTTCACACTGCAGGATTAAGATCTGGATCATTTGTCTGATACCAACCTGAAAAAAAACATGTCCTAATACTTCTGGTGCGATTCATGTGAAATGGGGCAGAGGTATAAAGTACAGACTGCTACTGTTGGACCCCTGAGCAAGGACATTAAGGACTTGTCGGTACCTACTGTTTCAAACTAGTGAACATACGCACACCTCTATTGCAGCTATAACAGTAGTGTGTCTTTGGGAATTTGTGCCCATTCGGTACAAAGAGAATTTGAATTGTGGTGAGGCCTGGCTCACAATCAACATTCTAATTCATCCCAGTTTCTCCATACCAAACTGTTATTGTGAAAGTGTTGCTACAACAAACTGAGATAATGAATAAAACCTCCCTTCAGACTGAGGTCGTATCACCGTGAGTCGACGGCGCAGCAGATTTTGGTATCAGATATAAAACGCAGCCCAAACAGACTCCGCTCCGCTCCTCCCGGCAGTGTGAACGCAGCCCGTGTCATAAATCTGGCGTGATTCCGGCCGCTCGGTTGGTCTGTGCTTTGTGAAGGATTAAGTACTGTATAAGTGTGTGATAGGAATTCCACTACCCAAACCTGCACTTTGCCGTCTCTCCGAGCATCTTGGGAACAATAAAATGAAGAAGTGAAGTAAAAGGATTTGAAACACAGCCGCTGCACTACAGAAACGTACTGCTAACGTATTTATGAGTCTCTTCATCACAGTAAAAAGTCCTCGCCTACAGCTCATTAAAACTCAGTTATGCTCCTAAAATCAACATTAAGTGCACGAGGGTTTCATTTCCTGCTACGCTGGGCTTTTTTTTTTACATCTGTAAGCATGTGAATAATATAAAGTAAATCTCTAAATAAGAGGAAGATCGGTGCTCTCCTAACGCCGGCCTTTAAATAATTGAACAATTAAATAAGGAAATGAACTGGATGATTTGAAGCTGTGCCACTGCACTATAAAAACGTTCTACCTGAACACCGGAGGTTTGAGCCGAGCTGTATTTCAACATCTAAATACATCCAGAGCTTCAACTGGGACAGTACAAAAATAATTTTTATTATTTATACAAATCTGGGTACACAAAGGTCACACAAACATGTACACAAGCTCTGCTCTGCTTACTGCTACTCGGCCAAAAGTATGTGGACACCACCCTGAACTTTTTAACAAGTCCATAAAGACATTAGAAACTCCACTGACCTGTAAAAAGCCCTGATCTCAATCTCACTGACTGCGATCCAGGCTTTTAGTGTCTGACTTTACAAATTCCCCCTTTGACTGAATAAGCTTCCACAAAATCTTGTGGAAAGCCCTCCTAGATGAGTAGACTAAGATTAAAAGGGGGGCAAGTTACGTATTAAGGACCATGGTTTTAAAATGAGATGTCTAAACAGCTTGTGGTCGAATGTCCACATACTTTTGGCAACCCAAAAAATTCAAACACCCCCAAGCACCTAAAAAATATTATTATGTGTAAAACAAAATTATGCTTGGCAAATTAAACTCAATCAACTTCAAATATAAATAATAATAATTCAAATATAAATAATAACAATATTAAAATAATTAATAATTAATACTAATAACTATATAATTAAATAATGATAATATAATTATAAATAATAAATACAAATGTAAATAATGATAATAAAAATATAAATAATAATATTAAAGTAATAAATACTAATAACTTTGTAATTAAATAATAATAATAATAATAATAATAATAATACAAATACAAATAATTATAATGAAAAATATAAATGATATTAAAATAATAAATTATTAATACCAATAACTATATAATTAAATGATGGTAATAATAATAATAATATAATATAATAATAATAATGTGATAGTTGTGATAAGGTTGAACAAGCGGCTCAGGTGGAATTAAACAAAGTTCATTCATCAGACCTGCTGAAAATAAACAGGGATTAAACTGATTCATACTGGTTATTTGAAAAGGATTTGGCGTGTTGACGGCTAGGTTTTATTAAACTAGCGTGAACGCTTAACACTATAAATCCTTTCAGGAACTGAAGTTTCACTCTGAGATTCTGTTGTGATACGATATCAGTAAGAAAACATCAGAGACTTTGAAAGAGGAATAAATGATTTATTTCTAATTATTTCTTCTTAATAAACTTTTATTATGAGGAACGGGATTCGGTGTTTGTACAGGAAAGGTACTTTGGGAAGGGTTGGGGGGGGTCTTACTTTTCTTAAACACCCTGATATATCAGTTTTAATGGGAACACTGGTGGATCATTACACAGAGCATGTAAATGGAACCTGGGTTTTATTTTCAACCAGTAAATTGAAGGGATGGGGGCAGTTTAAGCATATATGACCGAACACCCCACCGCATATATTGTGATTATGGACTTGTTTAGGACTCCAATGTTGAAAATAAAGAAATTTTAATCGCCCACAGCGGTACTAGAGCTCGGGACTACATGTGTGTGAGTGGAAGCTTATTTTCTGGCACTATACAGGCGAAGAGCAGCGCAACAAGTTTAGCGTTTTTGTCTACCAAACCTGTTTTTAGACAAAAAAAAAAAGATCCACTGGAATGTGAAGATTATGATCATATTTATCAGTAAATGTAATCAGATGCTTTGTTTCGTTTTCAATCTCTGAGAACCTAACCTGAGCAGCCGTTAGTATCTCTGACACTCAGCGCTGTATTCATCCGCAATCAAGCTAATATAGAGCCCAGGCCAGGTGCAATGAGTTCCGGCTAATGAGCGCAATGGCTGCTGGTACACAGCATCGCTTCACGCTTCCGGTTTGCTAATGAAGCGGTGGATGCTAAACGCGATGATAAATGTCAGATACCAAAAGTATGTGGACACCTGACCATGAAACATCTTACTCTAAAAACACATTCATTATAAACTCCTAATGTCTTTCACACGGGTGTAATGTGTCTGTGGAAATTTGTTCGTTTCTCCAATTCAACCCCAATCAATCGAAATTAGGGTTCTAATTCATCCCAAAGGTTTATGATGGGGTTAAAATCACTAAACCACGTCTTGATGGAGCTGGCTATGTGCACATTAGAATGAATAACTATTAGAATCCAAATGAGCTGGGATACACAGATATTTATATTTCATTATATGTAGACATGTAAACGTATGTGTGACGAATGTGTTCCCACTGCACCAGAGTCCAATAGTGCTGTGCTTTATACCACTCCAGTTAAAGCCCAGTGAGAAGCATGGTAATGTTATAATGACATTATACATTTAATAATAAAGCCTTATGGACATATATAATAATTATTCAAAACCTTAATGAATGAATTTTGCTTTATGCACATCAGTACTTATAATTCTTATTTTCATGTATGTGAAAATTTTTAAATGAATAAATGTGATTTTCTTGATGCTGTACATTACAATAAGTAAGACATTTACTGACAAAGCACAAAGATGATCGTTTTATTTAATAGGATGCAAAGAAACAGACAAACTGAACAAATTTACAAGAAGCTGCATGTAAAAATTCTCAGTGTTGTGCAGCTCACGTCCATTTTATTTTTACACACAAAATGGATCGGCGGTTTTACAAACGTGAAATTCGGGGCAAACTTTTGAAAAGTTTCTACATAATAATGAAACGTTCGGTAAAAAACAGCTTATAAACTTACAAAGCTTTAAGTAACAAAAACGTCAAGAAGTCCAAAGCAAAAGCCTGAAAACACACAGTAATAAAGAATCGTTTCAAATGTTCAAAATGTTTTATTTAATTATTTATTTATTTATTTATACCCAGAAAGTATAGAAATGCTCATAGGAATGTTTCAAACAGCCAATAGCAGTTCAGTAATTTTCACCGAAACAAACAGAACCATAAATACATTTTAAACCTTTTAGATCTTTTTTATTTTACACCAATTTACCAATTTATTTAAAACCAAACCAGAACCTTTTATTTTTATTACACACAAAAATCTAAAGAAAAAAAAGAATCACAAATTCAGATCGTGTGGTTGAGTTTGTGGAGGAAGATTTGTGTTAGAGTAATTGTTATAATGACGGATAAAAGACGAATAAAAGACGAATAAAAGACGAATAAAAGACAAGTAAAAGGTGGCGCTTCATCAAAATAACATTAAAAAACAATAAAATAAAAATAAAAATCAGGATTTAATTTAACAGGTGGAAACATCGCTTATCATATTTTTCTTTTTTAAAAGTTTTTAGCTGCATCGTGTTTTGCTTCTCGTCTATGAATCAAGCGAAGGTTTGGAACGGCGTCCTGATTCTACATTCAGTAAAAAGATTCGGTACTTTATTTGTTTAAAACGTCTTTTTTATTTATTGCTTGGTTTCGTAACAGACTGGTTTGAACTTTGGCTTGCGTTAGGATGAAGCATGCTCGCTACAGGATAGAAACACACGAACCTTTGGTGCTGTGATGGACTAACGGTGGGGACGCTCGCTTATAAAAAACTAGCGAACAAACGAGCGAACGGACGAGAGGAGCGGGAGAGATTAGCCCGAGTGCAACTCGCTAAAAAAACAACTTCATTTTAAGGCGTTCAGATGAATCACAGGTTTACACTACGTTAGCACTACATTTACAAACACTACATTAGCACTACATTAGCACTACAGATGCACTACGTAAGCACTTGGCGTGTTTCTATAAAAGACATTCGTGAGCGTTAGCCCGAGTGAGCGTAAAGTGAAAGCAGTTCTTTTTTTTCCCTATATTTTGTGTTTAGCTGAAGGTTTGGTGATTCGCTTCCTCCTGAAGGAGCAGTTTGTAATTCCGAGGTCGATATTGTCGTAAGAACAGTGCTGAGCCTCGTACCCCCCCCCCCCCCCCCACCAGTTAAAATTTTACTAAATATAAAATAAAACAGAACCGCACACGTGTGTGAAAGGTTGAATTGTGCTAGATATGCTAGCTAGGATGTCAGGTAGCACGGCGGTATGAATACAGCAGGAGGTTTTATGTTAGCAACGTGTAGCTTATCGTTTATGGACTTGAAGATAATGAAGAAAATATAAAAATCTGTATTTTTTAAACTTCAGGTTCACATCAACGAGAAACGTCAGACTTGTAGCCAGCATGCTAATTCAAAACATGATTATTAATCTTTACTTCAGGAGATCGTAACGATTCTGATAATTATAGCACTAAAAATGAGCAAAATGTACAGATCAGACGACGGCTGTGTGGTTCATTAGCTTTTAACAACTCATATTAGCTAGCTAGGTGCTAGCCAGTAGTTCAACCAACGTACGCTAAGTCTTTAGCTTAGCAACTTTAGCTTAGCTGCAATAATATTGTAAATCTTTAAGTTTTTGTCCTGTTTCTGTTTGAGCTTCTGGTTTGGGTTTATTCAGAACTTTGAATGCTAAAGCACCAAAGCTAATGACGAACACATGGCCACGCTAATTATTTGGCATCGAGTTAGCTAGCGAGTAATGCAGCGATAAAGTGGCAAATGCTAATGCAAAATGTCAGGTAGTTAGCGGAAAACAGTATCAATAAACGTTGCAGGCTAACTTTTACACTGTAGGTCTGTCGGGGGAAAGAAGCTAAGCTGTATGTAGCGGGGCGGGGCTGTTTTAGCAACCATACTGGTCTGAAACAGAGGAACCGGTCGTGTCTAAAATCTAACGCGCACTTAAAATTGCATAAGACTTTTTGCTGCAGCGATTGTGAAGGTCAAATAGCGCTAACGAAAACTACAAACTACAAACTACAAACTGCACCTTTAAGGCTTTAGATCCGGTAGAAAAATGTAGAAAAGCAGCGAATCTGAAATACACTAGCACTACATTAGCACTACACTAGCACTACATAAACACTACGTTTGCACTACATTAGCACTACATTAACACTATGTTTGCACTACATTAGCACTACATTAGAACTATGTTAGAACTACATTACAACTACATTAGCACTACATTAGAACTACATTAGCATTCAGTAAAGCTTTCAGAAAAAGTTGCATTTCAAATGTTGTTAGTAAGACGCTAACCGAGCGTGTTCGTTAGCGAAGCATGCGACTAGCAGCACATTCGTTTCATATGTATATTTAAGTAAATATAAAAAACGCAGAACCAAACGAACGTCACGTCGTGGTGAAATTCTACACGGACGTGTTTTTAATTTCTTGTGAGTTTGTCGAGAGTTCAGATCGAATCGGTGATTAAAGTTAGCGCACACGAGCGGCTAGTCGTCGTCCTGAACGCCAGCGCGGCACGGTGCGGTCGGCATCCTAACGAGCGCGTAAACACACCTGAACGAGCGAAGGTTTATTATTTATTTATTATTTTTGAGCGCTCGCGTCTCTGACAGCCTCGTTTTCTCCTCACAGCAGAGAAAAAAACTTCTCCAGACGTCGCGGACGCCGACAGAGACGCTGCGCTCACGGCTCCTTAAAAAGCAATCTACATAGCCAAGCGGCGGTGGCGGTGGCAGCGGCGGGGGTATTATCCAGTCACGCCGTAAAAAATCAGCATTCCGCCGGGCTGTTAGGTGACGCCGAGCCTCCGCCGAGCCTCCGCCACTGACACGCTCTCCCATTAGATGATTTAATTGAAGATGTGAAGCTCCAGCCGGCGGCTCCGCTGACGGGAGAAAGGCCGCGGCTTTATTTTATTATTTATTTAAACGTTATTATTTAGAGTTTAGCACCTCGAACACGACGACGAAAACGAGCAGGAGAAGAACGATGACGAGGGAACCGGGAGAGGGGGAACAAAGAGGGGAACAAAGACGAAACTGAGACAGAACAAAGAGAGAAAAAGGGGAAAGAGAGGGATGAGCTGTCAGATATACAATAATAATCATAATAATAATAATAATAAAAAAATAATAATACCATAACTATTAATAATGTCATTATTAGTTATTATTATTATATTAATAATAATAAATGTAATAATAATTATAATAATGGGTAATAAAGCTACTTATTAATATTAGTCTTTAATACACTACATTGTCAAAAGTATGTGGACGCCCTTCTAATCATTAAATTCAAGTGTTTCAGCTACAACAGTTACTAACTGGTGTAATAAATCAATCATATAAAGTATAAAGGAATTGACATGATTCTGACTGTGCGGCAACAGCTTAGGGAAGGGCTTTTCCTGTTCCAGCATGACATGAAGAACAGCTCGGTTAAAAAAACAGAAAACGTCAGTGTCTGGTTAAAAGTTTTGGTCATAAATTTACATTTACATTTTATAATTTATAATAATTAAATATCAAACACAATCGCTAAACGCAGTGGATTTTATTTATTTATTTCACACTGATTGATTTAGTAGTTTGATTGATTCTGGCATTTTTTTACTTCTTTTATTATCAAGATCATTTAATTATTCAGATCTACGGAGGCGTAACCGAGCGGCTCATCCCTAAAAACAGAGCGGGGGATATTAGGAGAAGGGCGGAGCAGGAGGAGGGAAGAGGGGGACAGACTGTGCCATGTTAGTCAGCTTTCGCTTAGCTGGTTAAGATTACAACAGATCTAAAATAGCTTTGTTTATCATCTGTAGAGATGGAAGTTAGCTAGCTATTTAGCTGTGGCGCAAGTATGCTGAGCTAATGCTAGCGAGGGATTGTGCGCGGTAAAGGTTCGGTTCATTTCAGGGCTCTTTGCGATCGTTTAGCGATACGTCGGATGTTTTTATGACTTATTGCTGATGAGGAGACGAGAGGAACGGGCGCTACGCTACGATAAAGGCGTCAGCGGTGAGCTGGAAGATTTACATCCAAGTGCAAAAGCGTTCGTTTAGTTTTCTTTGTTTTTGGCTAAAAAATTTCACAGAGAAAAAAAACAAAGTCGGACACGCAGCGGTAACGCTCAGAATAAAAAAGTAAAAGCGATGGGGCTGGAAGTGTTACAGTCGTACATGCAGAGATTTATTTACTGCAGAAGCACCGACACATGTTCAGCTACGTTCATATACAGGAGCGGCAGAGTTAGCTCGATTCGCTATAAAGAAAACCACGCGAGAACACGTTAGCGAGAGAGAGACTAGCCAGAAGTCAAATAAATTTAAACCCTTAATAAAACACGTTAGCAGCTTGGTTTCGCAGCGTGTTGACTTGTTGAATTGTTCCAGGTTTGCAGCCGTGATTTACGCTCTGATTACGTTCTGATTACGTTTTGATTGACGTATCAGGTTGCAAAATAGAAATAAAAATATAATCAGGCACGGATAAGAAGCACATTACGATTGTCGTCGATTTGGTCAGTGATTAAATTTGGAGTAAAAAGCAGCGCTAGCTTTATTCTGGTAGTCGTTTATTATTATTATTATTATTTTATGATGTTTTGAAAAGGCGTATGGCAGTTTACCTTTTAGACCTTTCAGACCTTTTAGACCTTTTATTATTTTTATTTTTTTAACATTTATTTAATATATTTTTTTTCCAAATGCATAGAGTCGTATGTGAAGTAAACAGACCTCAGAGCTTCTGAACGGGAAACTTTCTAGTGCAAACTTCGTCTTCTCACGGCTCAGATAAAACTAAAGGCAACGACGTCTCTTCTTTTATTATTTTATTATTTCTTTTTTCTTTCTTTTCTTTTCTCTTTTTTATAAATCTGTCCAACTGGTGACACGCCGAAGCTCTTCAGACTCTTCAGGAATAAAACGCTGGAGAGAAAAGTGAGGATGGGCGAGAGAGATACAGAGAGAGAGAGAGAGAGAGGAGAGAGCGACACCGGTGTGAGAAAATGATCTGAGATGATTTGTGAGCAGAAGATAGACCGGCGTAATGATGTAATGATCCTCCGCACATTTACTACCATTTCTTTCTGTTTTTTTTGTCGTAGAAAGAAAGAGAGAGGCAGCGCGAGAGGACAAAGAGAGAGCGAGTGTGAGAGGATGGAGAGAGCGAGTGAGTGAGTGCGAGAGAGAGAGAGAAAGTAAAAATGAGGACTTATTTTAAGTCTCCCTGCAGAACCATGACAAAAAAAAAGTGACGCCGGAGTCGAGGAACCGGACACGACGCGACCCGATCATAACAGATCAGACCAGATTCGGCTGGGTGGGCGTGTCCAGTCGCGGTGCGCGAGGGGGCGGAGTCACGCTTTTGTGGAACAGGATGGGTTTAGCCAGGCCGGCGAGGATCTTTGGTACCTGCACCGAGATGATTTCGCCGATCATCTCCGGGAAGCTCACCTTGGTGGGTAACGACTGAGCCTGAACAAACAGGTCGAAGGTGAACTGGTGCAGCTTCCGCACGATCTGCAACCACACAAATAAATAAATACATAAATATACAAATATATAAATATATAAATAAATAAATATATAAATAAATAAATATATAAATAATACAGAGTGAATATAAAGGTACGAGGAGGACGGTTTATAGAAGGGCGAGGAAATGTAGAGAGGAGGTGAGGAGAGATGTTAGACAGAGGAAAGGATAAAATAATAAATAAATAAATAAACAATATAATGGAGCAGAAGAGACGAAGAAAAAAAGAAGAAACGGAGGTGAAAAGAACTCAATAAGAAAGAACTCAGGAAGTGAAGCTGGACGAGGATTAAAGCAGAAATGAAGTCGGTTCTGAGAGGAGAGAGTCGAGTGGAGGAACCTGAAGAGACGGCGGGTCAGAGAGGTGAGAGAGCCGAGACGGAGTGAGAAAGAGAAAAGAGAAAAGAGAAGTACAAACAGCAGGAAAAGAAAATGAGGTCAGAAAAGAACAGAGAGAGAGAGAGTATACAAATATGTAAATGTGTCATGTCAATAAAGCAAATTGAATTGAATTGAATTGAATTGAGAGAGAGAGAGAGAGAGAGAGAGGAGAGTAAAAGAGCAGAAGAAAGAAAGAAGAGAGAATAAAAATACGGAAAAGACGAGAAACAAAAAAGAAAAGCAGAAACACACACACACACACACACACTAATCAAAAGCTGTGTGTTAGTGTAATTATTAGTGTGTGTATTGTAAATGTGCGTATTATTGTGTATGTATTAGTGTGTGTATTAGAGTGTGTATTAGTGTGTGTATTAGTGTGTGTATTAGAGTGTGTATTAGTGTGTGTGAGTGTGTGAGTGTAAGTGTGTGTGAGTGTGAGTGTGTGTGTGTGAGTGTGTGTGTGTGTGTGTGAGTGTGTGTGTGTGTGTGTGAGTGTAAGTGTGTGTGAGTGTGTGAGTGTGTGTGTGTGTGAGTGTGTGTGTGTGTGAGTGTGTGTGTGTGTGAGTGTGTGTTACCGGTTGTAGAGAGTCCATGAGGCGGGTGAGCTGGTAGAATCGTTGGGCACAGTTGCTCTTCCTGCCGTAGTTAATGAGACGATCGAGCTCGTTAATGTACGTCACCCTCAACTCATCAAAGTACTTCTGACTCTTCAGCCCCTCCACAGGAACTACAGGGGGAACGAGGGGGGTAAAATAGGGGGTAAAATTAGGGTGATACGGTGGAGAAGACGAATGTAAACGACTGAGCCGCGGACGGTATCTCGTTCTCTCATCCTGTAAACGCTAAAACCAATTGTTTTGGTAACGGGGACGGCGCTAAGTACCGCCGCGCTGACTGTGGGAAAGGCATCATAAACACTCCCGCTGAGACGGTGGGAACGGGGACGGGGTGCGGCGTTCCCGCGGGAATCCCGCTAAAGCGCGTATTAGGGATGTTCGGTGGTGATGAAGGAGCGGAGCGGAGCTCTTTACTTCTCCTCACCGTCACTCTGACTGGATTAAAGCGGACTGTCGATCGCTCATTCATCACCGCGGCAACCAGCGGGATCATCAGGATTCAGACTGTGAGGCGGAGTGCTGGAGAGGAGTAATGAGAACTGGTTTCTCTGGGATTCAGGGGACCGCAGGGTCAGAGACAGAAGAGTTGGATCTTTTCACCCAACTGGTCCATGATCAGGACCGGAGGGAACGTGGGGATTGTGGCGTGTGGCACAGCGGTGGCACACAGGGGTCAGGGACAGTTTTGGAAAAGGAAACACGAGCTGCAGTGAGAGTTTGGGAATGAGGAACGTCTGAGGACGGTGAGGATACGGTGATGACAGTCCGGAGACCGAAATGGAGCTTCAGGGGAGCGCGGTAATGTTCGGGGAGCGATGAGAGGCCTGCAGTGATGACTGAGCAACAGATACAGACTTTAGGGAACAACAAAAGGACCATACTGGGGCCAGCTGGACCTACGAAGGTTCTTCAAAAAGTTTCTGCACTTTCCCACACTCCCGACTGTCTGGAAGGTTCTGTAGGGACGGGACGGGGGTGTAGAGATGGTGCGGGGACGAATGCAGGTCTACAGTGAAGGTTTGGGGACAGATACAAGACGAGACAGACCTCCAGTAACAGCACGGAGACCAAGAAACAAAGAAGGTCTTGAGGTTCCAGTTCTCCTAACTGGCAGGGGACACGAACACAGACCTAAAGGTGACCACGGGGACAAGATGGAAACGGAACAGGAACAAACACATGACCTGCAGGGATGGTTGGACCGCGGTGAAAGTCTGGGGACCAGGACGGAGCTTTGGTGACGGTTGGAGAAGGAAGTTGGACCTGTTGGGATGGAACGGGGCAGGGGACGGACCCACGGTGATGGTTTGGACACAGAGAGGTCGTCATCGCCCATGGTCGTTTCTGAACCTTTGGTTGCTATGGTTTCTTTGATGCCAAGCACTGACGCCATGGTGGTACGGCGTACTTTACCGGCTCGTATCTACCGAGCGCATAATTAGCATAAAGTTACGCTCGCTCCGCCTCCTGTCGCGGGGAATTAAATTCCGAAGCTTCGTGGCATCTCTGCCGATGTGAGCGCGTGGTCAGCGGTAAAGGACAGAGACAAGGACTGTGGGGATTTGTGGGTGGAGACCGGTGACGAGCTTTAAGGACGAGTTTGTATAAAAAGTTCGGGATGAGGGAACGTAGTGGCGGCGCATTATTTGCATTGTGGCGGCGCGCTCTGATTGGTGGCTACTCACTGATGCTGAACAGTAGGAGGGCCTTCATGCAAAGGAACTCTTCCTGTGTGACCTGCAGCAGGACGAACTCCTGCGACAGGTTCTTCATCTGCATACAGTGCTCGTACATGCTGGAGATGTGCATCCTGCGACTGGGCGAGAGACACCCACACAGAGAGAGAGAGAGAGAGAGAGAGAGAGGAAACCACATGATCTTGGATTTACGATCTCACTTATGCATTAATAGGTATTAAATATTTACACTCATTTAAACACGTTTTAATGCAGCGTAACGACCACACGTCGTGAGGACGAGAGAGAGGAACAGAGGACAGAGATGGGAGTCAGAATCAGCTGGGAAATGTGGGGCTCGGAGCACCAAAACCACGCCCGGATTAATCACTGTTTGGTCGAATTGTTGGGCATGGTTGTATCAAGGCTTACATGGCTGTACCAAGATTTTGGAGTGTGTCTGTGGACGTTTGTACCCATCATTTGTGAGGTCGGGCAGTAATGTTAGAAGAATATTCCATTTCAGCTGTGTGACTCCATAGTAAGAGAGTGCAGGTGCTTGTCTGGCCTGCCTGCAGTCCTGACCCACCTTCACACCCACAACAACTGGTGTCCCCAGTTCCCCAATTATTACAGAACGTTGTTCGAACAAAACAAGGTCAATAATAATAATAAATATAATAATAATAATAATACATATGAAAATAATAAATATAATAATAATAATAATACATATAAAAATAATAAATATAATAATAATAATAATACATATAAAAAGAATAAATATAATAATAATAATACATATAAAAGTAATAACTATAATAATAATAATAATAAATATAATAATAAAAAGAATAAATTAAAAATAAATATAATAATAATTATAAATATAATAATAATAATAATAATCATATGTATAATTAAATGTGTAATAATATGTATAATAAAAATAAATAAAATAATAATAATAATAAATATAATAATAATAATAACAATAAATATAATAATAATAATACATATAATAATAATAATAAATATAATAATAATAATAATAAATATAATAATAATAATAATAATAATAAAATAAAAATAATAATAAATATAATAATAATGGATTTTGTGTTCATTTTTAAATGACCAACCAGGGGGCCACAGTCCACCAGGATGTGTGTGTGTGTGTGCCCTGTGATGGACTGGCGACCTGTCCCCGGTGTTTCCTGTCTCACTGCGACCCTGACCAGGATACAGAGGTGATAAACTGACGAATAAATGAGTGAAGTTTTGTGATGTCAAATTTAATTTGCCACCTCAATAGTTCAAAGGTCAGTGAACAAGCACTACGAGTTGTTGATGCAGATCCCGCTCAAGCAGACCCAGGTGAGGAAGCTCCTACCATTTCGATTAGATAGTACCCACATACACACACCATCATCATCATGGATTCATCGACTTTGTGGTGTCGAAGGGGTGAAAGAAAAACACTTCTGATCTTGGGGGGTCTGAGAGAGAGAATCGTAGAGATGCGCTGGCATAAAGAACCCTGATTATCCCAAATGTGTTTGATATGAAGCGGAGGACGATCGTGTGAGCGCCTCTCTGAGCGAGATGGACGGTCTGGGATCATCACGATTATCCCGTCTGCTGCTTCAATCACTCCGAGCTTCAACATGACATCAGATATAAATCCGATAAAATAAAAACAGGAATCAACGTATCACGTTTGAGAGGGTTTAATATTGTTTAGCGTTTCATCTCTACATGAGGATCACAGAGACGCCCCACACGTGGCCTTCTGAGGCGGGGGGGCGACGAAACAAGAGGAACGCCGAACGAAAATCTGCAACGGTATCGATTCGGTGACAAAGTCCCTGGTTCAATCCTGTTCACTGTTGGGCCCCTGAGCAAGGCCCTTAACAAGCTAGCACTGGGTCACAAGTGTGTAAGAATGAGCTGGTTTGCATGTTCTCCCTTGTTTCAAGTGTGTGTGTGCCTTGTGATAAATTGGTGACTGTCCGGGGTGTTTCCTGCCTTTCCCCTAGTGAATCTGACCCACCGGGACCCTGACCAGGATACAGCAGTAGTAAACAAACACTGAATGAATGAATGAATCAGAATGAAGCAGTGGGTTCAGCGGACGGAGGACGGAGATCACAGGGAGGAACTCGTGATCTAAACGAGGCCCAAAGGAGAACAAAAGACCGACGGGCCGCGAGAGAGGACAGAAAAAATGAAGAACTAAGCGACGGCGGATAAACGAGAAGGAAAAGTGGAGACGAGACGAGCTGAGACGAGGCGAGATGATCAGGGATGGTTCTGAAATCATCTCTCGTTAAGCGAGACGAGGACGAGCCGAGAGACTCGCACCAGATAAACCAGAGAAGAAAAGTCCCCGAAATATCACCGGCGCATTTCTCTCCCCCCGCGCTGCACACATCCCGGGCGAGACGGACAATGCGGGCGAGTGAAGAGCGGCGGAGAGGAGCAGATGCGTTTCATCTTCCTCTTTTATCATCCTCCTCTGTTAGCGAGGGGAGGAGGAGGAGGAGCGAGCGAGGGGTATTGAAGGAGTCCGCTGGCGCCGAAATCCAATCTGCAGCGTGACAAAAAAATCCTGCACATCTTAATAAGACAACAGAAGCCCAAACAAACCCGGCACGGTTCTATTGTGGTCCGGAGGACCACCGTGGGGGGTGCCGGAAAATTCTGGGTGGGGAGAGAGTGTAGACTTAACGAGAACGACAGACAAAGTTAGAAGAACGTGATGAAAGAGAAATCTGGTTTCTTTCTTGAAGGTTCCTCGGACAGTTCCTCAGATCTTTAGTGGAAGCGTTTCCTCTTCACGGTTCCTTTCTGCTCCGAACGGTTCTCACAAACCTTTACAGCTCGGACTCTTTACTTCTCACGAGTATTAACACAACACAGTTCGAACCATAACTGCAGGGACTCGTGTCCATTTTACCACAAGAGCTTACAGAGCAGTGATGTGAGCCACACTAAGGTCCAGCATCCACGCAGAACCTTCAGAAAATCAAACAAAAAAATAATCAGCTCGTAAATCCTGTCCAGCTCTTTAATCGTACGATTTTATTTCCCTACGACCCCAATTACGTCGTCCAGTGTCCGAATCTGCTCCCGTCTTCCTCTACCCCCCTGCAGACTTAAAAAAAAAAAAAAAAAACACCCCTGCGGCGGGTTCCATCCTTAAAGAGACGCCGAAACCCAGACGATCGTAATGTTCCGACTTTTCACCCTAACGTCGTCCATCAAACGGGACAAACGCTTTACGCCTAAAGTTTGTTTCTGCATTTTCTCCCTTTATCTCCCAGTTTAGTCGTAGCCAGTTCCTCTTCCTCTGCTGGAGACCCCGATGATGTATGAGTTTGGTATATTCTCCTGACACACCCTCCCTCCGACACGCACTCCACCGACCCCTTTTTATCCCCCCGTACTTCGGTGGATCGGTGCGTGAGGTCGGTCTCGCTCACGGAGAGTCACGCGCTGATCTCCACGTTCCTCCACTTCTGTACAGGCGCCTCGGGATACTAACCAGGGTCCTTACACAGCGTCCAAGACCCCGCCCACTTTTTTGTCTCATCTTTTCCCACCCAGCAGACTAGTGGAGGATTTTGTCTGCTGCTCTGTGTGCACTGATGATCGTGACCGCTATTTATCGGAGTGATCTGTTTTGGTATCCCACCACCACTGACACCTGGGTTAGATTCTACACGGTGCCATAAGTCAGACAGGTGTCCGTAAAGACATGATTGGCTATGGCGGGGCACTGTCATGGAATAGAAGCAAAGCAGCAACGTGAGAGTCAGAAACTCCTGTCTGGTCGGGGTCGAGGTTCGGGTGCGAGGGGGTCACATGAGGCACTGCAAATTTCAAACTGCATCCCGAACTTGACGTTTCGTTCTTGGTGTGATTTTAAATCTAATAATAAACACTGGTCTCTCTCTCGGTGCCCTGCCCTCGCCCGCCGGAACAGCGCTGGCATTAAGTTTTGGGATGACCTTTATGAGGGCGACTCACTTTGCTCTTTAAGCCTCGTTACGCTGGGTACGTGCCCCGCCCCGCTCTGACCTGTCTCGTTACCTTCACCGTCGAGAATTACGGCTCTCGTTCCCTGAACCTCCTCCTGAGCCTCGGCGGGGGAGAAGCTCTTCAGGACGCTTCCGGCCCAGGAGGGGGCTCTCCTCATCAGGGGGGTGAAAGTGCCAAAACCTCCCCAGAGGGGCCCTTGTTGCTATCCTTCATAGCGGGGTGTGAGGTGTTCCCCCTCCGAAACGCTGTAGTGGAACAGCGAGAAACGGACGAATATTTTACAAGAACAAAAGTGTGAAGCTTAGAGGAGAGCCGAGGGAAGGTTCGAGCCCGGTCCAAATAATTATGGAAACGTGGGCGGCTCAGGAATTATTGGCACCCTCGGTGTAGATGGAAAATGAAGCATGGTCTAGTCCCTGAGGACAAAGCGATGGACCATAAAGACCTGGTTTGGTTTGGATAAACTCCAGTGGTCTCAACCCCACTCAGCACCTTTGGGATGAGCAACTCCAAACGGATGAAGAGTGGTTCAGTTGTTCCGAGGAACTGCTGAAACCGATCTTCCTGGAGTTGTGGAACATCCACGATTCTGTGCAACAAAGAGACCGTCCATCACAAAGTGCTGAGCGGTGAAAAGACTAAATGCCTGCAGATCTCCAGGGGTTCCTGGGTTCCTCTCCTCAGCGATGATGACCATCTCCACCTTCAAAGCACTTCTGCGCCCTTCCAAAAGTCATAAACCGGACTTTGGATGAACTGGAACCACCACCGTGACCTTGATTTGAGCCAGAATAAGATGACCTGTCTGATCTTCACACCCTGAGAGACCTGATTGTCAGAAGATCTTCAGAAGATCAAGTCTTTGCTCCATGGATCTACTGAGGTTCCACCCAAACCTTCAGGCTCCCAGCAAGGTGGCTCGTCCAACTGGGACCCAGCGGTGCCGAAAAGGACCAGAGTTTGGGATCTGTGTTTGTGTGACGGGGTGATGGGGTGGCACAGGAAGCAAGGAGTGGCATCTTAGAGGGTGGATGAGCAGTCTGGGTGGGTAGTAATAGGGTGGACAGGTTACGTGGACCGGATGATGAGCCTGACAATGATGTGGCCTGGAAGGAACTGGCACTACCCGGTGGTTAGGGTGGTGCTGGACTGGGAATGGGAAAGGGTGAAACTAACGAGACAGGCGTCGACAGGCACTTGCCACACGGTGGGCGTTAACGGGCATTTGGACCGGCGCTTCACGTCCACACACGTCTTTTATTCGTTGTTTTGTTTTGGTCGTCTTCTCCTCTTTGGAACGGTTTCGTCTGCTCCTCAGAGAGAAGAAACAAAAACCAGAACCAGCCTACGTTTCACCGTCCTCCAGAACCAGGGAGGGAACGGGGGGTGGACGGGGACGGGGGGAGAGCGTGCCAGTGAGGGGAGGTGGAAAAGAGTCGAAACTTTAGATTAAATGAAACGACAAACAAACAAGAAATAAATATATTAAGGGACAAAGAGAAACAGAAAAGAAATAAACAAGCGAGAAACGAAACGAGAAAACGATCGTGAGCGCGAGACGTACGAGAGGAGAAATAAATAAACGAGGACGGAAGAGTGAAGGATGGATCGAGGAGGACGACTGGGAAAAACAACAGGGAGGATCTTTACTTTATGACTTTATAGATTAAAAGAGAAAAAAAGAGGACGAGGAGGGACTGAGAACTAGAGGAAAGGAAATAAAACGAGGAGACGAACGAAACGAGAGACGAGATGCCGGAGGGGGAACGTGAGGGAGGATGATGAGACGCAGACCGAGAGGACGAGGGTCAGAGAGGAGCGACCGAGGGGGATAAAACGAGACGTAGAGTTTATAGATTTAAACAAGCGGTAAACGACACCACCCCGATACTAACGGCATCCAGGGTTCGAATGCACCGCGGCGCTATCGCGTCTCTATTCATGATCTTTCCTCCCGATTTAATGTGGCCAGTTTGTCTTCCGCTGCTGAGGGAGACCCGATTCCATCTGAGGAGAGCACGTCACTGTACACGCGTCTCTTCCACCAATCAGGGTCCTTACACAGCGTATGAAGATCCCACCCACACACAGTCCGGTCGTCCCACCCTGCAGATACGGTGGCCAATTAGTATCGGCTGCAGGCACTGCCAATTACGCCCGCCAGAGGGCGCCCAGCCGACCGGTGGCAACGCCAAGAACTGTCCCAAGAACTGCTGAAACCGATCTTCCTGGGATTGTGGAACATCCATGAATCCGTGCAACAGGCAGACCGTCCATCACAAAGTGCTGAGCGGTGGAAAGACTGCAGACCTGCCTGCAGACCTCCAGGGGTTTCTGGCTTCCTCTCCTCAACGACGATGACCATCCCCACCTTCAACGCACTTCTGCGACCTTTCAAAGGTCATAAACCAGGCTTTGCAGGAACTGGAACCACCCACCGTGATCTTGATTTGAGCCAGAATAAGATGACCTGTCTGATCTTCACACTCTGAGAGACCTGATTGTCAGAAGATCATCAGAAGATCAGGTCTTTGCTCCAAGGATCTACTTAGATTCCACAAGGTGGTTCGGCCTAGCGTACGTGGAGTTCAGAATCTCGGTGCTGGTGTGATAGCGGAATATCCCGCTGTAACACCTGGGTTTCTCTATTCAGACACTGTCGGGCCCCTGAGCTGGGCCCCTCGATCACAGTTGTAGCGTATGCTACAGACCAAACAAGGTTGCCAAATATTCACTTTGTCCCCTTAAGTCCAGGAAAATGATCTAAATCCCGATACCCTCATCCCACGGACGTCAGGGTGATGATGGAGCGCTCCTGTCTCCCATTCCTTTGTGTCCCGGTGAAAGATCTTCATCGACGACCGTTCATCTCCCGCCCGGAGTCCGGTGGCGTCCAGAAGACGGATCACGCGTGATTAAAGTGCTGAGGTGTGGGGGTGTGGGGAGGGGTGTGGAGAGGAAAACAGATTTTATAAAGAAAAGGTTTTATATCGTCAGCTAGTTAGAGATCGCACAGGCTAAATGTCTCTCCAACTCATTAAAGCCTCGTTACGGCCCGTAACGACACGCTCTCGCTAACAATTTAGCTTTTAATATCGCGCTGCGTGCGCGGCGCAGAGACAAGCTAACAAGACAGTTTGGGAAATTGCCGTTAAAAAAGGGAGGAAATTAACGCAGCGGTGGCGAGACGGGACCAGACGATTAGAGAAACGGCAGCCGTGGACGGAATATAATCACGACTTCACAAAGGCTGAAGGAGATACAGGAGGGGGGAGGTGAGGCTGCGGGCAAATGTGCCTCTTCACGTGCCTATCCTGGGTGCAGCCACCTGAGATGATGGCTCTCACTTTGTTTCAGTGGAGTCCCAAAGCCTTTGTTTACTTTTCCAGACTGATATTTTGTAAGAGTGGATGGTGTGTGTGTGTGTGTGTGTGTGTGAGGGGTGTGATTACTTTTTCACACCATGAAGAGAAAATGAAAGTAAAACTGGACTGACTCGTTGAAGACCAGGTCCGGAGCGAAGTACAGCATCCGAGCGTTGACGTTCTTGTAGGATCTCCATCCCAGAGCGAAGACCATGACGGCCATCCAGGCGTGCTGGATCATGGTCATCTGATCATCCACGTGCAGGTTACGGAACCCTGCAATTAAATATATATATATATAATAAAATATATACATAAATTTAATATAACAAACATCTACGCTTACATTTACAGCATTTGGCAACCTGGCAGTGGTGAGGCTTAAACCAGTGACCTTCTGATTACTAAAACCTCAGTCCACCTGTGAAGCATTGTGGAGGGTGTGTCGCCACCTAAACTTCTCCCTGATCAGCTCCTCAGTAGAGGATTCTAATCAGACCGGAACTCATAATCAGATATATACAGTGTATCACAAAAGTGAGTACACCCCTCACATTTCTGCAGATATTTAAGTATATCTTTTCATGGGACAACACTGACAAAATGACACTTTGACACAATGAAAAGTAGTCTGTGTGCAGCTTATATAACAGTGTAAATTTATTCTTCCCTCAAAATAACTCAATATACAGCCATTAATGTCTAAACCACCGGCAACAAAAGTGAGTACACCCCTAAGAGACTACACCCCTAAATGTCCAAATTGAACACTGCTTGTCATTTTCCCTCCAAAATGTCATGTGATTTGTTAGTGTTACTAGGTCTCAGGTGTGCATAGGGAGCAGGTGTGTTCAATTTAGTAGTACAGCTCTCACACTCTCTCATACTGGTCACTGAAAGTTCCAACATGGCACCTCATGGCAAAGAACTCTCTGAGGATCTTAAAAGACGAATTGTTGCGCTACATGAAGATGGCAAAGGCTACAAGAAGATTGCCAACACCCTGAAACTGAGCTGCAGCACAGTGGCCAAGATCATCCAGCGTTTTAAAAGAGCAGGGTCCACTCAGAACAGACCTTGCGTTGGTCGTCCAAAGAAGCTGAGTGCACGTGCTCAGCGTCACATCCAACTGCTGTCTTTGAAAGATAGGCGCAGGAGTGCTGTCAGCATTGCTGCAGAGATTGAAAAGGTGGGGGGTCAGCCTGTCAGTGCTCGGACCATACGCCGCACACTACATCAAATTGGTCTGCATGGCTGTCACCCCAGAATGAAGCCTCTTCTGAAGTCTCTACACAAGAAAGCCCGCAAACAGTTTGCTGAAGACATGTCAACAAAGGACATGGATTACTGGAACCATGTCCTATGGTCTGATGAGACCAAGATTAATTTGTTTAGTTCAGATGGTCTCAAGCATGTGTGGCGGCAATCAGGTGAGGAGTACAAAGATAAGTGTGTCATGCCTACAGTCAAGCATGGTGGTGGGAATGCCATGGTCTGGGGCTGCATGGGTGCAGCAGGTGTTGGGGAGTTACATTTCATTGAGGGACACATGAACTCCAATATGTACTGTGAAATACTGAAGCAGAGCATGATCCCCTCCCTCCGGAAACTGGGTCGCAGGGCAGTGTTCCAGCATGATAATGACCCCAAACACACCTCTTAGACGACCACTGCTTTATTGAAGAGGCTGAGGGTAAAGGTGATGGACTGGCCAAGCATGTCTCCAGACCTAAACCCAATAGAACATCTTTGGGGCATCCTCAAGCGGAAGGTGGAGGAGCGCAAAGTCTTGAATATCCGCCAGCTCCGTGATGTCGTCATGGAGGAGTGGAAAAGCATTCCAGTGGCAACCTGTGAAGCTCTGGTAAACTCCATGCCCAGGAGAGTTAAGGCAGTTCTGGGAAATAATGGTGGCCACACAAAATATTGACACTTCAGGAACTTTCACTAAGGGGTGTACTCACTTTTGTTGCCGGTGGTTTAGACATTAATGGCTGTATATTGAGTTATTTTGAGGGAAGAATAAATTTACACTGTTATATAAGCTGCACACAGACTACTTTTCATTGTGTCAAAGTGTCATTTTGTCAGTGTTGTCCCATGAAAAGATATACTTAAATATCTGCAGAAATGTGAGGGGTGTACTCACTTTTGTGATACACTGTATATAATATATATGTATATAATTACACCTTTATACAGATTACACATCAGTGAGAATTTATTTACATGTATAAGGAACTCAGTTGGTTGCTCCTCATTATATTCGTCCGCCATGTTTGTAGTTTTTTGCGAGAAAAGTCGTGCCGCACTGAATGCTGGGATTGATCTTCAGCGCTGAGGAGGCGTCCGACGCTCCCTCGTCATTCAGTCAGATCATCACTCAGAATTAAGGCGCCTCAGCAGGAGCATTTTAAGGGAGCTGAGGATTTAGACACGCCCTCTTCTCGGGAGTGTAGGATGATGGGAAATGCGTCTCCGTTTCAGATTCGACTCCTGTGGCCTCAGATAAGAGGAACTGGAGAGTGAGGGGATGAATTAGGACTCACCTCTTTGTGCGACTGTACTTCACGTTTAACTTCTCAGGTTTACACAGGAATAGATTTAGGGTAGTTGTAGCCTAGTGGGTAAGGTGCTGGACTAGTAATCACAAGGTTGCTGGTTTAAGCCCCACCACTGCCAGGCCCTTAACCCTCAATAGCTTAGACTGTACACTGTCACAGTACTGTAAGTCACTTTGGATAAAAGTTTCTGCTAAATGCTGTAAATGTGATTTATTGAAATAAAAAGTTGCCCGTGTTTTTGATGGACGGTGAGATGATCTGAGCTGCTGACGGCGATGTCTCTAACGTGGGTGTGTTTAGCAGAAACGGGACCGTTCTGACCCGACAGGCTCTTTTATATCTGGTTGTGTTGTGTTTGATAATCTCTCCGCTCTCTTCATTTTACTTGCTAATACGGCGTGTTTTTTATTTAATGCGACCTCACATTTATTTCTCTAAATGAACCCGCCGGAGCTTTCAGATGTTTTATTTATAAACCGCTGAACAATTTGTGGTGTCAACCTGACCCTAAATTTCCTCACAATTATTTCCAGTTAGGCAGAAAATGTCGTGAGCTCGAAGGAACTCGAGAACCTTTAAAAATAAAAACATAATTTTATAAACGAATTTATAATCCTGTTTTAAAAAGGAAAACTGAAGACGCGACCCACGAGAAGATGATGGAGGATCAATCATCAAAGCTTGTTAGGAAATTTTGGAGAATCACTCAAAAGTCGCATCACTCAGCTGGTGCATCTACTGGATTTTCAGCCCCCCAGTGTTTCAGTGGGCATTCGTTCTGCGACGGTCCATTGTTATATTATTATTATATTATTATAATAATTTCAGTAGTGATTTTATAAGTTTTATATAAGTTTTTCAATAAGAATTTTAAAGTTTTGTCATTATACTTATTAGCATTATTATTACTATTATGTTAAATAATGTCAAATTTCTTCTTATTTTTTAAATGAATACTAAAATATCATTATTATTAAAATGTATTATTAACATTTATTATTATTATTGTTGTTATTATGGACAAGTGAGTGATTTATGATGATTTATGATGAGTGAGCTGAGGAACGTTTCAGTGGGCATTCGTTCTGCAATGGTCCATCGAACATCGGACCGTTGCGTCCAGGAGGTCGTTCTGACCTGGACTGGAAATAAAAACATTTTTTGATAGATGCTGATGATAAATAAATGAGGGGCGTCATAAATAATCCTGGAACTGAGGGAGGGCTGGGTTGGAGCAGAAGGGCAGAAGATGTTGGAGATATCTCCAGCTTTCACCAGGACCTGATTAAAGACTGTAAGAACTGACCGATTGGTTTATTTTTATACAAATTCTGCAGCCAGTGGTGGCTCAGTGCTTAAGATACTGGAATAGTGATCAGAAGGTCATTGGTTCAAGCCCCACCACTTCCAGGTTGCCACCGGTGGGCCCAGAGCGAGGCTCTTATCCCTCATCTACTCGCAGCTGTAGGTTGGACTGGATTAAACGTAAATAAATGCAGTAAAGTTTCAGGAACTCCAGTGACCTCAACCTTATGGAACAATGTTAGGATGAATCAGAATGCTGACTAAGAGCCAGGCCTCTGTGTACAGATGTGGAACATTCAGTAAAACAGAACAGAACTGCTCACGGTACGTTTAATTTCAGACGCTCATTAGCGAGTCCCCGTTTTCCCGCCCTTTATCCCCCGTCTGTGTCTCGCCCGTCTCACGCGCCCCGCCTGCCTCACGCCTCACGCCCCCCCCCCCCCCCCCCCCTCACTTAATTTTTTTTTATTAATTTTTTTATAATTATTTTAATTTTTTATTATTTTATAAGTTGTCATTATTATTATTAGTAGTAGTATTACTATTAATAATATATTATAATGATTTTTATAAATTATTTTATTATTATTAATAATAATATTATTGTTGTTTTTAGAAAGTTTGTAATTATTATCATTATTATTAATATTATTATTTTTATTAATAATAAGTTTTGTCATTATTGTATTATTATTATTAATAATAAAATGATTAAAATATCATAATTATCAAAAAATAATAATTATTATTATCTATTATTATTGTTATTATTATTTTTTTATTGTTATTGTGATTATTATTGTTTCTATTATTATTATTATTATTATTATTATTTGAATTTTGTACGTTCTGTACCCATGAACCCACCTGGCAGTCCTTTGGCCCATTTGACCACTTTAACCAGCTGCCTCTCGCCAAGCTCGTTGAGGCTGGTGAGGAGGGCGGCGGCCGAGTCGGGCTGGGCGTGGTCGTGTCCGGCGTTCACCACCTCTGGCTCGATGGACTCCAGGATGCTGAGGAAGACGAGCTGAGAGTGGAACGTCAGACCGGCTTTGGGTGACAGATACGGGATGGACTCGACCGAGCCGGGACCGGCGGGCAGCACCGGGACCTGACCCTCCTCGTCCAGAGACTTCAGCTGACCGATCTTCTTCAGTTTACGAGCTGGAACACAGAGAGGAGAACAGATTAAAGTCCGGCTGATTCCTGCACATTTTAGATCAGATCTCTACCTGTGCTAATATGTATATAATAAATATATAATATATAATATATGTGTGAGGGCGCGGCACTGCGGCAGACGCCTCGTCTGGAAGTGATAACGCTAACTAAACTCAGCGCTGATTGATTAGCTGAACTGATGTGTTCATCTGAGAGCTGCCAAATGGGTTCCTGGCCGGTTCTCCTGCGCTGTGGACAGACGTCCTGCAACCCGTCACTAAAAATCCTTCAAAATCCCTCAAAATCCCTCAAACTGGGGCTCAGTCCTGAACTCCTGTTGTGTTTAATGTAAGAAACATGGACGTCCTGGATCTTTTACAGTGTTTATGGACTGTTTGTGCAGTAAAGTGTTTATCAGGGAATCGAGCAGCTGCCGAAGTGACCGGTGGAACTTTTACGATGCTGAAGGTCAGAACGTGTAAATATTTGCATAAATATTCCAGATATATGAAACACTCGTGTACGATCCGTTATGAATGCACTGGAATGAAAGTGCCGGGGGGCGAGAGCACTCGGGTTCGAACGGTTTGGCCGGGGTGCTCCCCCCCCCGTCAGCTTGGATTCATTTAACTTCACTTTGTTCGACATCTGCGGTTTTAAATGCGCTTCATAAATAAAGTGGACTTTTTGGTGGTAAAAGCGCTTTCATCTCTCGGTCTCAGTCGCTCCTCTCCCTCGTGCTCTCTGTACGCCAGCATCTCTATCTGTACATCCTCGCTGTAAATAATCCTCGTCATCGCACGGACTGTTAGCTTTAAGCGCTTTATAAACCCATAAACGTCGCTGGGACGGGATGGGATCTAGTGATACGTGGGGGGTCCGGTTCTCCTCTTGAGTGTTGACTGATGAAGTTTAGGTTTATCAGGGGTCACTGAAAAACCTCCGTTTAAAGCATATTAGTTTTAACAGCGCTGACAGGTCCAGAATGAAGCCCAGGGGCCGAATGTGGCCCACAGATGGAGCTCCTCCTCATAATGCTCATGCAGAACACCAACAAAGGTTCTGCAACAGTTCTAGTGAGCAGAGGAACCTCAATGACTTCAACAACCACCATCCAAGATTTTATAATAGAGAAGCTGATGGCAGCGTGAGCTAATGCACTAGTGCACCGCTGTGGAGACCAAGGGTCAGGATCTAGGGTTAGAACCTGGAGTCAGAACCTGGGGGGTTCATCCCTGAGCAGTTGAGTAGAGATATTAACAGGCGTGGTGGCTTTGTATTGATGCCCACGCTCAGGTGTCCACATAGTTTTGGGCTTATGGTCTTCAAAATGCGGAAGCTGAGTGACGTAATGTGACTTTTTTAATCCTGACCAATCAGAACGCAGCTCATGAAAGTACATACATATATATATACACACACGATACAGCCAAAAGTATTCGGACACCTAACTAGAGTGACCTCTGTGGTCTTTTCAGCTCTCTGAGAAGCTAAGTATGGGAATTTGTGCCCATATAGTAAGTATGTCTGGGCACTGATCGATCAGTCAGTGTTCCGGTTCATCCCTGAGCTGGTGAGTGGGGCTGAGGTCAGGGCTCTGTGCAGGACGCTGGAGTTTCTTTGCTTTGTGCATCTCTGAGACGTCACGGTGGTGAGAGGAACAGTAATGGTTGATGACAGTGAAACGACAGCGGGGCGTAAAAACGGCCGTCACGGCTTCAACCTGGAAAATAAATTCCTTCATCTGTTCCATCACTCCACGTCCCCTCAAAAAATAATTCAAACCTTCAGCTCCCCTCAGCAGAACCTGCAGCAGCTTCTGAAGCTTCACCACACCGCTGGGATTCATAATTTACTGATAATACATCATTTTATAAAAGCTTATTAATATTAATGTTCATATTCAGCTCAGATTTCTATCAGACAAACCGACTGTACAGAGGATTGATCCTAAATACTGAGGTCTGCTCAAATAGCCACACCGACTGCTTAGGAAAGACCATTTCCTCTTCCTGTTCCAGCAGACGCCTGACCGGCTGACAGCACCGCTAGGACTTCGAACCCCGGATCCTGGCCGTGATAGAGAACAAACTTAATAATAATTAAATAAATAAAGCAGCCGGTTCCTGAAGCTCTGAGTTTAATGAAACGTGATTTATTTACTTTTATATTTGCAGGTTTATATTTTTATTGTTCTGTCGCCCTGGTGACCTTCTGCGTCGGATGAAAATAGGAACTGTTCGGCTGTAGTTTGTTGTTGTGAAGTTTCCTGTTTGGTCTGGTGGTTCTAGATAAGAAATTCGGAGCGGGGGGGGCAGTGCCCTGGGGAAGGGGGCGTGGGAGGGGTAGGTCCGTGATCTTCACTTTTATGTTGGGGTGTAACTGAACCCATGAGGAGCTCAAACCTTCTGTCCTTAATAAATAAATAATAAATCTGCTTTGAACAGTAAAAGCTCTGATTTTTGGAAGGAAAAAAACTAAAAACTAAAAAATAAATAAAATAAAAAAGTAAAAGTAATTTTTAAACAGGTGTAAAGATTCTTCTGAGATATTTTGTGCTGTTATTGTTGCAAAATTATTGTTTAAAATAAATAAATAAATAAAAAAACAACAAACTGCAGAAAAGCACCTTCGTGGCGCGATGCTGCCACCACCACACTTCACAGTTCTCCTACAGTTTGCTTTCCTGATACTCAGTTAAAGAGACTTTCTGTACACACTTCTTCCCCGCCCTTCATTCTTTACTATTTTTATATATGGTCAAAAGTATGTGGACGCCGAACCACCGAACCACCAAACCATGAGAATCACAATAAAACCACGAGCTTCAGTACGGAGAGCTTCCTCAAGGCTCGGGTGTTCAATGCAGCAGATCTGATCAGCATAAGGACCTGAGGGACTTTGATCAGGACCAGGTCGTTAGAGAGGGGTGTCACAGATGGGCGTGGCAACTCCGCGTCCACAGAGGTCCGAGGACGTGTAGGCTGTGGAGTGTAGTACGGACCAACAGAAGATCTACTGAGGACCAAACTGCAGATGATTTGAATCCTGGTGATGAGGTGAATCCAACCCTCCTGTGCCAGTCAGAGTACCCATGCATCTCCTGCCCACTGTTTAAAGCACCTATAATGTGCACACAGGTTTCAGAACTGGACATCAGAGCAACAGAAGAAGGTCGACAGGTCAGACGAATCCTGTTTCTTTCTGCTATATAAGAGGCCCAAAAAAGACACAACATGGTCAGGGTTCCAGTGCAGCTGCCCCCCTGTTTTCTGATCTGGTGTTTAACCTCCTCTCAGTCCTGATGTTCTGGTATGAAGTTTGGAGGGATCGTCGATCCTGTTACTGCAGGATTTCAGGAACTGAGCGTAACTCAGGCGTCACTCGGCGGCGGCGGCGCTCTGCAGAGCGACTCTTTATTTTCGGGTGGAACGAAGCGAGAGCCGCGAGCGAGAGACAAACCTGCCATCAAAATAAAAAACAGGGCAGACGGGAAGATTTGTAACGTCGCTTCAAAAAAACACAGAACCACTCGAGGAAAGTTCAGCGGTGGAAGTTCAGCGTGAAAACGCGGGAGTGTTTCAATAAAATAATAAAATAATAATAAATAATAACGGAGACTCGGCATGATTTACAGTCACTCAGAAACGCCGACTGGTGAGAAAAGAAAGTGTGAGGCTGGAACAGTGAGAGACTGAGAGACGTTTTAAGGTGGTTTCAGCTGGAGGAACAGAAAACATTTACCCAGGAGACGAGCAAGAAGGTGAGATGTTTACTCAGCGCTGACGAGACCTGACATTTCAACCCCAAACTTCATTCTAACTTCATTTCTCTCAACTGATTAGCAAGAAGCAAAAAAACTTTATAATGAGCTACGGAACCGTTCAGCACCATCAAGAGGGTGAGAGCGTTCCAGAAATATGTGGACACCCTTAATCTAGAGCGCAGGTTACAGACTCAAGCTGGAACTGAAGGGAAAGACGACGATGAGCTGAGCAGCACGATGTATTATCTTCAGCTGTGGTCCACGAAACATCTCCAGGTTCCTCAGAACACTCTCACTGGGGCCCCATCTCACCCCCACCATCTACATTTGAGACTCACGTGGGTGACTCTAGCGCCCCCATGAGGACCGATGTTTCCACCCTCTACAATAAGCCATGCTGTAACTTCTGAGAAGCTTCTCACAAGACTTAGACTTGAATCGTGTCTGTCTGTGGGAATTTGTGCCCGTTTAGACAGAACGGCTAGGCACTGATCGATCAGTCGATGTTCCGGTTCCTCCCAGAGCTGGTGAGTGGGGCTGAGGTCAGGGCTCATAAACCACCACCGGTCAAGCAAGCTTTACATCAGCATGTTCTCCACAGTAACCACCGCTGATCAAGCAAGCTTTACATCAGCATGTTCTCCACAGTAACCACCACTGATCAAGCAAGCTTTACATCAGCATGTTCTCCACAGTAACCACCACTGATCAAGCAAGCTTTACATCACTGTGTTCTCCATGAGAACTACCACCGGTCGAGCAAGCTTTACATCACTGTGTTCTCCATGAGAACTACCACCGGTCGAGCAAGCTTTACATCACTGTGTTCTAGTTTGTAGGTTTGTGGGTACAACTGGTGCAGTAGGTACAAGATCAAGCAAGCTTTTTGCTTCGTGGCTGAAGCTCCTGCTCCAAATTCAGCACCTTAAAGCTCCACTAAAGTTGGTGAGAGTTTGTTTCAACCCAACATCACTGCACCTACTGTTAAACACAGTGGTGGAATCTAGAAAGCATTGTCTCAATCCCAGAAAGCATCTCTGTTCCACAAGGTCTAAACGCTGCACCAAGGCTGGTTTTGGAACGACTAAGTCAAAACTAAAATCCCACATCCTGACCTCAACCATTTCAGAAGTATGTGGACGGTTCCTGAGGAATGAAGTGTGTGTCAGAAAAGCCACATGGGTTAAACCAGCGTGGTGAGGGTTCCAGCCCCGGCGGTGTGTGTACGAGAGTGTGGTTCAGTCCTTCACTCAGAGGAACACGAGATAAATCATTAAGATCCCAGGAGACTCGTCAGGTCCTGAGTGTACGTAAACTTCTGACCTCAGGGGTTTGGTTTGGACTGTGGTGGATCTGGAACCTTCGGTGGGAACAGCGGGCACTAAATGGGTCCTAACATCACAGATCTACTCCCTCAGATACTGTTTAAACCTAGGGGGCATTAGCAGATGTCAATCCACATACTGGCATGTTTCTGAGGTGTGAGAGGAAGACTAATGCCAGCCTGCTGCGCCACCGTGCCAACCTGCAGCACAAAGAGTCCACGACATCCACAACAGTCTCACCTCGAGCTCATGAGCAGATCAGCTGGAACACGAGTTGAACGTTCGGTCGGGCGTAGATCTGATAACCTGATTAGCTGGACTGGCGGTGGGCAGCTTAGCCTGGCGTGATTGGTTTTAAATGAATAACTGAAGGAAAGAGAACGCCGTCCGTATTTACCGCGAGGAAGCTGATGAGACTGTCTGTTTCTCAGCACGCCGTCCATGCCAACCGTCTCTCAGCTTCTCATGGCTGATGCCAAACCGCCCGTCTCCGCCCGTCTCCGCGTCTCCTCTCTCGGCCCGCCGCGCTCTCTCGCTCTCTCCGCTCATTACAGATGACGGCTTCATGAACACGGGCTGACAGGTACGCGCAGGAGACGCCGGCGTGCACCAACCAAAACAGCCCGGAGAAACGGCTCTGACAAAGAGGCCCGGAGGGACGGCACGGGGTCCCGGCCTTTCTGTGAGAGCCGACGCCACCGCCGCCACCGCCGCCACCATGCTCGGTGTGAATTATAAAGAGCCGAGAGACGTAAGAGAGAGATGAAAATCTGACAGAAACAGAAAAAGACCAGCCCCACATCACCCCAGCTACAGACCAGCGGCTCGTCTAACAAACCCACCACACGGGCAACAACTCACCTAGTTTTTGCTGACTGTACATTTCCAGTTTCTAGGCTACAGTAGGTACAATGGGTAAAGTGGTGGGTACAGTAGGTACAGTGGGTACAGTGGTGGGTACCATAGGTACAGTGGGTACAGTAGGCATAGTGGATATATTAGATACAGTATGTACAGTGGTGGGTACAAGAAGTATAGTGGGTGTAGTGGGTGATGGGTGCCCACACCTCGGGCACCTGGAGAAGGGAAAAGATTCTGTGTGTAAGGGCGCCGTTAAGCAGCCGTCGGTCCGTCTATTCTGGATCCACCAGGTTGGGCCAGATCCTGCCAGGCTGTGATGACGAGCTCACGGTGGAGAACCAGGGCACTGCCGACCTGCACACGGGACCGGACAGTCGGGCCTCGACACGGGAACAGAGGGAGGAAAGTAAAGGTAACAGAGCAGAATGGGGGGTTACAGGTTCAGGGCTCAGAGTTCTGCTGTAGGTTAAACGTTCCTCGGTTCCTTCCTGGTGCTTCACATGCTGGAACAGACCCCGCCCGCACCGGCAGCACCCAGCACTATCACCCTAAACCACTCAATCAGAGCCCTGTTATAAAAAAGTGCACCCCCCCCCCGGGCACGCTGTTCTCCGGGAGTCCAGCCAGAGCCAGAGAAGAACCCACACGCCAAAAAACCCCAAAACAAAACAAGAACCCGAGCGAGAGCCGGCGGGCGAGAGACGCGCCAATCAAAAAACATCGGACGCTTTCATCTGAGATGAGAAGAATCACTCCTAATGAGGGCGCCGCTGAGGAGCGCCACGCCGGTTCAAATAAACCCAAACACCCAGAGCGCCGGAGAAAGACGTCAGTCAGCGCCGCGGCTAATCATGCTAATTACAAACCAACGACTCCGGCGGGATGAAGAAATAATTCACGGGTAGAACAATCACTCATCACGCTCCTTCATCCTGAGTTCATACAATCCTATATCTGCAAACACACCTACCGGAGAGACAATTCCACACACAGAAGCTAGAGGTCGGGCTTGAACCTGACGCCCTGAAGATGAAGCAACAGCGCACCACACCACGGTATCTGAACCACCAGCCGATCACGAAAGTAATTAGACCATAACGACAATATCACACACACACACACACACACACACACACCCACACACCCTGAAACATGCAAACACTCCCTCACACACACACACACACACACACACACACACACACACACACACACACACACACCGGCGTTTAGCACGACTCGACGACCTGCTAATAATCAGAGCTGAAGCGCTGCCAGACCATCCAGCCGGAAAAACCAGAACCACCTTCAGGAGCCTTCAGAGGAATTCCCCTCCCAATTTAGTCATATCCGATTCCCTCTACTGCTGCAGACCTACACTCCGAGGAGGGTCGTGACTAACACACGTCATGCACTGATCTCCATTATCCCCCGTTCCTGGATATTCCATCATCAATCCAAAACATCAAAAGATCAATCAGAAAGATCAAAAATTCAATAAAAAAGATCAAAAGATCAAAAGATCAATCAAAAAGTTTAAAAAATCAATCAGAAAGATCAAAACTTCTATAATAAATATAAAAATCAATTAAAAAATTCAAAAGATCAATAAAAAAGATAAAAAACAATAAAAAGTCAGTCTGAGGAACAAAACCCGTCTCACTGTCGTCACCACAGAGACCAAAATGCTGCATCCAGATCAGAATCATTAATAAAGCAACTGGAAACACCTGGAAAGAACCCTCCAGTCAGCCAATCCACCTTCTGCATGTTTCTGTTTGCTTTAGAAGGTGGAGACAGCAGCAGCGGTACCTCTCACAGCCCGGGACTGGAGACCAGGATCGAACCCAGGTCCTCAGCCCTGTACACATGTGCACCTTACTGATCACCCCATCGCCATAGGGACAGATGCACCACATCACTCAAATAAAGCCCCATCAATTACACGAAAACATCTGAGTTACCGTAGCCATGGAAACACAACCCCAAAAAACCACCCACATCATTAAAACCCCCGAAATTCACTGTAATAATAACAAGGATCCCAAAATAAAACACCTCGTAAAACATGAACCACATTTCACTGTCACTGTAGAGACACCACACACCCCCGCGCCCCCCCCCCCCCCCGCGCCCCCCCCCAAAACAACCATAAAAGCAGAATAAGCTTCACCATTAATATACGGACAGGTCATAAACACGCCGTAAAAACATCAAACACACCGGAACATCAACACACATCCAACAGAACCGAAACACCCCTCCCCCCCCCCATCCCGATATTATTCACCATCCTGCTACAGTCTCCCCCCGAAATCACCGCCAACGCCCCCACCATAACAGCACCGGTAACCCCCCGATATTATTCACCATGGTCTTGGTGTCCATATACTTTTGGAAACATGGTGTCCTCCCCCAGGTGAAAGGGTTCCAGTTCTCACTGAAAGACGCGTCTGTTTACGCTACAATGTTCCTTCATCAGACTAACCGCCCTCATTTAAGGTTCCACTTAAGGTGGATCTGTTTGGGAGGGTTCCAGCGCCCCTCTTTCCGCCTCTGGGCAGAATGTTTTGCAGGGGTGCATCGTCGTGCGCCTCCACCGTCTCCTGTCTGAATGTGACTGCTCAGCTGGAGTCTCTGAGAAGTTTGGAGTCTCGTTTAACCCCCCAAATCCCCTAAAAATCCAGAGCTGAGCCTGGAGTTCGGGTCCCGGGGAGAAGCGGCGGATTTCGGTGAGACCACGACGTTCTGCTGCTTCCTCAGGACGAGTCGCTAACGGCTAATGCTAAGAGATTAGAACCTGGGTGAAAAGTTGAAACACACCTACACCCCCCTCCTCGTCCACCGTGTGACTGATCATTAAACACTCCTCCTGTTAGATCCAGTCTGTGCTGGTGCATTCCGATTCATCCCTGCACTGAAGTCCTGAATCACCCTGTTTTACCATCCATGTGTGTGTGTGTGTGTGTATATACAGTGTGTGTGTTTATAAAGCATGTGTGTGTGTGTGTGTGTGTGTGTATAGTGTGTATATACAGTGTGTGTGTTTATAAAGCATGTGTGTGTGTGTGTATAGTGTGTATATACAGTGTGTGTGTTTATAAAGCATGTGTGTGTGTGTGTGTGTGTATATAGTGTGTATATAGTGTGTGTGTTTATAAAGCATGTGTGTGTTTGTGTGTGTATAGTGTGTATATACAGTGTGTGTTTATAAAGCATGTGTGTGTGTGTGTGTGTATATAGTGTGTATATACAGTGTGTGTGTTTATAAAGCATTTGTGTGTGTGTGTGTGTGTATATAGTGTGTGTGTTTATAAAGCGTGTGTGTGTGTATATATAGTGTGTATATACAGTGTGTGTTTATAAAGCATGTGTGTGTGTATATAGTGTGTATATACAGTGTGTGTGTTTATAAAGCGTGTGTGTGTGTATATATAGTGTGTATATACAGTGTGTGTGTTTATAAAGCGTGTGTGTGTGTGTATATATAGTGTGTATATACAGTGTGTGTTTATAAAGCATGTGTGTGTG